>NW_028225180.1:92060427-92100843 GCF_052327205.1 Somniosus microcephalus | reverse complement strand
CACGAGGGCTCGGTGAGTTCTACAGTGATCCTCACTACACGAGGGCTCGGTGAGTTCTACAGTGATCCACACTACACGAGGACTCGGTGAGTTCTACAGTGATCCACACGACACGAGGACTCGGTGAGTTCTACAGTGATCCTCACTACACGAGGACTCGGTGAGTTCTACAGTGATCCTCACTACACGAGGACTCGGTGAGTTCTACAGTGATCCACACTACACGAGGACTCGGTGAGTTCTACAGTGATCCTCACTACACGAGGACTCGGTGAGTTCTACAGTGATCCTCACTACACGAGGGCTCGGTGAGTTCTACAGTGATCCACACTACACGAGGGCTCGGTGAGTTCTACAGTGATCCTCACTACACGAGGACTCGGTGAGTTCTACAGTGATCCTCACTACACGAGGACTCGGTGAGTTCTACAGTGATCCTCACTACACGAGGACTCGGTGAGTTCTACAGTGATCCACACTACACGAGGACTCGGTGAGTTCTACAGTGATCCTCACTACACGAGGACTCGGTGAGTTCTACAGTGATCCACACTACACGAGGACTCGGTGAGTTCTACAGTGATCACTACACGAGGACTCGGTGAGTTCTACAGTGATCCTCACTACACGAGGACTCGGTGAGTTCTACAGTGATCCACACTACACGAGGCTCGGTGAGTTCTACAGTGATCCACACTACACGAGGCTCGGTGAGTTCTACAGTGATCCACACTACACGAGGACTCGGTGAGTTCTACAGTGATCCTCACTACACGAGGACTCGGTGAGTTCTACAGTGATCCTCACTACACGAGGACTCGGTGAGTTCTACAGTGATCCTCACTACACGAGGACTCGGTGAGTTCTACAGTGATCCACACTACACGAGGGCTCGGTGAGTTCTACAGTGATCCACACTACACGAGGACTCGGTGAGTTCTACAGTGATCCACACTACACGAGGACTCGGTGAGTTCTACAGTGATCCACACTACACGAGGACTCGGTGAGTTCTACAGTGATCCTCACTACACGAGGACTCGGTGAGTTCTACAGTGATCCTCACTACACGAGGGCTCGGTGAGTTCTACAGTGATCCTCACTACACGAGGGCTCGGTGAGTTCTACAGTGATCCTCACTACACGAGGACTCGGTGAGTTCTACAGTGATCCACACTACACGAGGACTCGGTGAGTTCTACAGTGATCCACACTACACGAGGGCTCGGTGAGTTCTACAGTGATCCTCACTACACGAGGACTCGGTGAGTTCTACAGTGATCCTCACTACACGAGGGCTCGGTGAGTTCTACAGTGATCCTCACTACACGAGGGCTCGGTGAGTTCTACAGTGATCCTCACTACACGAGGACTCGGTGAGTTCTACAGTGATCCTCACTACACGAGGGCTCGGTGAGTTCTACAGTGATCCTCACTACACGAGGGCTCGGTGAGTTCTACAGTGATCCACACTACACGAGGACTCGGTGAGTTCTACAGTGATCCTCACTACACGAGGGCTCGGTGAGTTCTACAGTGATCCTCACTACACGAGGGCTCGGTGAGTTCTACAGTGATCCACACTACACGAGGGCTCGGTGAGTTCTACAGTGATCCTCACTACACGAGGGCTCGGTGAGTTCTACAGTGATCCTCACTACACGAGGGCTCGGTGAGTTCTACAGTGATCCTCACTACACGAGGGCTCGGTGAGTTCTACAGTGATCCTCACTACACGAGGACTCGGTGAGTTCTACAGTGATCCACACTACACGAGGACTCGGTGAGTTCTACAGTGATCCACACTACACGAGGACTCGGTGAGTTCTACAGTGATCCACACTACACGAGGACTCGGTGAGTTCTACAGTGATCCTCACTACACGAGGACTCGGTGAGTTCTACAGTGATCCACACTACACGAGGGCTCGGTGAGTTCTACAGTGATCCTCACTACACGAGGGCTCGGTGAGTTCTACAGTGATCCTCACTACACGAGGACTCGGTGAGTTCTACAGTGATCCTCACTACACGAGGACTCGGTGAGTTCTACAGTGATCCTCACTACACGAGGGCTCGGTGAGTTCTACAGTGATCCTCACTACACGAGGACTCGGTGAGTTCTACAGTGATCCTCACTACACGAGGACTCGGTGAGTTCTACAGTGATCCTCACTACACGAGGGCTCGGTGAGTTCTACAGTGATCCACACTACACGAGGACTCGGTGAGTTCTACAGTGATCCTCACTACACGAGGACTCGGTGAGTTCTACAGTGATCCTCACTACACGAGGACTCGGTGAGTTCTACAGTGATCCTCACTACACGAGGACTCGGTGAGTTCTACAGTGATCCACACTACACGAGGACTCGGTGAGTTCTACAGTGATCCTCTCACTACACGAGGGCTCGGTGAGTTCTACAGTGATCCACACTACACGAGGACTCGGTGAGTTCTACAGTGATCCTCACTACACGAGGACTCGGTGAGTTCTACAGTGATCCTCACTACACGAGGACTCGGTGAGTTCTACAGTGATCCTCACTACACGAGGACTCGGTGAGTTCTACAGTGATCCTCACTACACGAGGGCTCGGTGAGTTCTACAGTGATCCACACTACACGAGGACTCGGTGAGTTCTACAGTGATCCACACTACACGAGGGCTCGGTGAGTTCTACAGTGATCCTCACTACACGAGGGCTCGGTGAGTTCTACAGTGATCCTCACTACACGAGGACTCGGTGAGTTCTACAGTGATCCACACTACACGAGGACTCGGTGAGTTCTACAGTGATCCTCACTACACGAGGACTCGGTGAGTTCTACAGTGATCCACACTACACGAGGACTCGGTGAGTTCTACAGTGATCCACACTACACGAGGGCTCGGTGAGTTCTACAGTGATCCTCACTACACGAGGACTCGGTGAGTTCTACAGTGATCCTCACTACACGAGGACTCGGTGAGTTCTACAGTGATCCTCACTACACGAGGACTCGGTGAGTTCTACAGTGATCCTCACTACACGAGGACTCGGTGAGTTCTACAGTGATCCTCACTACACGAGGACTCAGTGAGTTCTACAGTGATCCTCACTACACGAGGACTCGGTGAGTTCTACAGTGATCCTCACTACACGAGGGCTCGGTGAGTTCTACAGTGATCCACACTACACGAGGGCTCGGTGAGTTCTACAGTGATCCTCACTACACGAGGACTCGGTGAGTTCTACAGTGATCCTCACTACACGAGGGCTCGGTGAGTTCTACAGTGATCCTCACTACACGAGGGCTCGGTGAGTTCTACAGTGATCCACACTACACGAGGACTCGGTGAGTTCGACAGTGATCCTCACTACACGAGGACTCGGTGAGTTCTACAGTGATCCTCACTACACGAGGGCTCGGGGAGTTCTACAGTGATCCACACTACACGAGGGCTCGGTGAGTTCTACAGTGATCCACACTACACGAGGGCTCGGTGAGTTCTACAGTGATCCTCACTACACGAGGGCTCGGTGAGTTCTACAGTGATCCTCACTACACGAGAGCTCGGTGAGTTCTACAGTGATCCACACTACACGAGGACTCGGTGAGTTCTACAGTGATCCACACTACACGAGGGCTCGGTGAGTTCTACAGTGATCCACACTACACGAGGACTCGGTGAGTTCTACAGTGATCCTCACTACACGAGGGCTCGGTGAGTTCTACAGTGATCCTCACTACACGAGGACTCGGTGAGTTCTACAGTGATCCTCACTACACGAGGGCTCGGTGAGTTCTACAGTGATCCACACTACACGAGGGCTCGGTGAGTTCTACAGTGATCCTCACTACACGAGGGCTCGGTGAGTTCTACAGTGATCCTCACTACACGAGGGCTCGGTGAGTTCTACAGTGATCCACACTACACGAGGACTCGGTGAGTTCTACAGTGATCCTCACTACACGAGGGCTCGGTGAGTTCTACAGTGATCCACACTACACGAGGGCTCGGTGAGTTCTACAGTGATCCTCACTACACGAGGGCTCGGTGAGTTCTACAGTGATCCACACTACACGAGGACTCGGTGAGTTCTACAGTGATCCACACTACACGAGGGCTCGGTGAGTTCTACAGTGATCCTCACTACACGAGGGCTCGGTGAGTTCTACAGTGATCCTCACTGCACGAGGACTCGGTGAGTTCTACAGTGATCCACACTACACGAGGGCTCGGTGAGTTCTACAGTGATCCACACTACACGAGGACTCGGTGAGTTCTACAGTGATCCACACTACACGAGGGCTCGGTGAGTTCTACAGTGATCCTCACTACACGAGGACTCGGTGAGTTCTACAGTGATCCTCACTACACGAGGACTGGGTGAGTTCTACAGTGATCCACACTACACGAGGACTCGGTGAGTTCTACAGTGATCCTCACTACACGAGGACTCGGTGAGTTCTACAGTGATCCTCACTACACTAGGACTCGGTGAGTTCTACAGTGATCCTCACTACACGAGGACTCGGTGAGTTCTACAGTGATCCACACTACACGAGGACTCGGTGAGTTCTACAGTGATCCACACTACACGAGGACTCGGTGAGTTCTACAGTGATCCACACTACACGAGGACTCGGTGAGTTCTACAGTGATCCTCACTACACGAGGACTCGGTGAGTTCTACAGTGATCCTCACTACACGAGGGCTCGGTGAGTTCTACAGTGATCCTCACTACACGAGGGCTCGGTGAGTTCTACAGTGATCCACACTACACGAGGACTCGGTGAGTTCTACAGTGATCCTCACTACACGAGGGCTCGGTGAGTTCTACAGTGATCCTCACTACACGAGGACTCGGTGAGTTCTACAGTGATCCACACAACGCGAGGACTCGGTGAGTTCTACAGTGATCCACACTACACGAGGGCTCGGTGAGTTCTACAGTGATCTTCACTACACGAGGACTCGGTGAGTTCTACAGTGATCCTCACTACACGAGGGCTCGGTGAGTTCTACAGTGATCCTCACTACACGAGGGCTCGGTGAGTTCTACAGTGATCCTCACTACACGAGGACTGGGTGAGTTCTACAGTGATCCTCACTACACGAGGGCTCGGTGAGTTCTACAGTGATCCTCACTGCACGAGGGCTCGGTGAGTTCTACAGTGATCCACACTACACGAGGACTCGGTGAGTTCTACAGTGATCCTCACTACACGAGGGCTCGGTGAGTTCTACAGTGATCCTCACTACACGAGGGCTCGGTGAGTTCTACAGTGATCCACACTACACGAGGGCTCAGTGAGTTCTACAGTGATCCTCACTACACGAGGGCTCGGTGAGTTCTACAGTGATCCTCACTACACGAGGACTCGGTGAGTTCTACAGTGATCCTCACTACACGAGGACTCGGTGAGTTCTACAGTGATCCTCACTACACGAGGACTCGGTGAGTTCTACAGTGATCCTCACGACACGAGGGCTCGGTGAGTTCTACAGTGATCCTCACGACACGAGGGCTCGGTGAGTTCTACAGTGATCCTCACTACACGAGGGCTCGGTGAGTTCTACAGTGATCCTCACTACACGAGGACTCGGTGAGTTCTACAGTGATCCACACTACACGAGGACTCGGTGAGTTCTACAGTGATCCACACTACACGAGGACTCGGTGAGTTCTACAGTGATCCACACTACACGAGGACTCGGTGAGTTCTACAGTGATCCTCACTACACGAGGACTCGGTGAGTTCTACAGTGATCCACACTACACGAGGGCTCGGTGAGTTCTACAGTGATCCTCACTACACGAGGGCTCGGTGAGTTCTACAGTGATCCTCACTACACGAGGACTCGGTGAGTTCTACAGTGATCCTCACTACACGAGGACTCGGTGAGTTCTACAGTGATCCTCACTACACGAGGACTCGGTGAGTTCTACAGTGATCCTCACTACACGAGGACTCGGTGAGTTCTACACTGATCCTCACTACACGAGGGCTCGGTGAGTTCTACAGTGATCCACACTACACGAGGACTCGGTGAGTTCTACAGTGATCCTCACTACACGAGGACTCGGTGAGTTCTACAGTGATCCTCACTACACGAGGACTCGGTGAGTTCTACAGTGATCCTCACTACACGAGGACTCGGTGAGTTCTACAGTGATCCACACTACACGAGGACTCGGTGAGTTCTACAGTGATCCTCACTACACGAGGGCTCGGTGAGTTCTACAGTGATCCACACTACACGAGGACTCGGTGAGTTCTACAGTGACCCTCACTACACGAGGACTCGGTGAGTTCTACAGTGATCCTCACTACACGAGGACTCGGTGAGTTCTACAGTGACCCTCACTACACGAGGACTCGGTGAGTTCTACAGTGATCCTCACTACACGAGGGCTCGGTGAGTTCCACAGTGATCCACACTACACGAGGACTCGGTGAGTTCTACACTGATCCACACTACACGAGGGCTCGGTGAGTTCTACAGTGATCCTCACTACACGAGGGCTCGGTGAGTTCTCCAGTGATCCTCACTACACGAGGACTCGGTGAGTTCTACAGTGATCCACACTACACGAGGACTCGGTGAGTTCTACAGTGATCCTCACTACACGAGGACTCGGTGAGTTCTACAGTGATCCACACTACACGAGGACTCGGTGAGTTCTACAGTGATCCACACTACACGAGGGCTCGGTGAGTTCTACAGTGATCCTCACTACACGAGGACTCGGTGAGTTCTACAGTGATCCTCACTACACGAGGACTCGGTGAGTTCTACAGTGATCCTCACTACACGAGGACTCGGTGAGTTCTACAGTGATCCATACTACACGAGGACTCGGTGAGTTCTACAGTGATCCTCACTACACGAGGACTCAGTGAGTTCTACAGTGATCCTCACTACACGAGGGCTCGGTGAGTTCTACAGTGATCCTCACTACACGAGGACTCGGTGAGTTCTACAGTGATCCTCACTACACGAGGGCTCGGTGAGTTCGACAGTGATCCACACTACACGAGGACTGGGTGAGTTCTACAGTGATCCTCACTACACGAGGACTCGGTGAGTTCTACAGTGATCCTCACTACACGAGGACTCGGTGAGTTCTACAGTGATCCTCACTACACGAGGGCTCGGTGAGTTCTACAGTGATCCACACTACACGAGGACTCGGTGAGTTCTACAGTGATCCTCACTACACGAGGGCTCGGTGAGTTCTACAGTGATCCACACTACACGAGGACTCGGTGAGTTCTACAGTGATCCTCACTACACGAGGGCTCGGTGAGTTCTACAGTGATCCTCACTACACGAGGACTCGGTGAGTTCTACAGTGATCCACACTGCACGAGGACTCGGTGAGTTCTACAGTGATCCTCACTACACGAGGACTCGGTGAGTTCTACAGTGATCCACACTACACGAGGGCTCGGTGAGTTCTACAGTGATCCTCACTACACGAGGACTCGGTGAGTTCTACAGTGATCCTCACTACACGAGGACTCGGTGAGTTCTACAGTGATCCTCACTACACGAGGACTCGGTGAGTTCTACAGTGATCCTCACTACACGAGGACTCGGTGAGTTCTACAGTGATCCTCACTACACGAGGACTCGGTGAGTTCTACAGTGATCCTCACTACACGAGGGCTCGGTGAGTTCTACAGTGATCCACACTACACGAGGGCTCGGTGAGTTCTACAGTGATCCACACTACACGAGGGCTCGGTGAGTTCTACAGTGATCCTCACTACACGAGGGCTCGGTGAGTTCTACAGTGATCCTCACTACACGAGGGCTCGGTGAGTTCTACAGTGATCCTCACTACACGAGGACTCGGTGAGTTCTGCAGTGATCCTCACTACACGAGGACTCGGTGAGTTCTGCAGTGATCCTCACTACACGAGGACTCGGTGAGTTCTACAGTGATCCTCACTACACGAGGGCTCGGTGAGTTCTACAGTGATCCTCACTACACGAGGGCTCGGTGAGTTCTACAGTGATCCTCACTACACGAGGGCTCGGTGAGTTCTACAGTGATCCTCACTACACGAGGGCTCGGTGAGTTCGACAGTGATCCTCACTACACGAGGACTCGGTGAGTTCTACAGTGATCCTCACTACACGAGGACTCGGTGAGTTCTACAGTGATCCTCACTACACGAGGACTCGGTGAGTTCTACAGTGATCCTCACTACACGAGGACTCGGTGAGTTCTACAGTGATCCTCACTACACGAGGACTCGGTGAGTTCTACAGTGATCCACACTACACGAGGACTCGGTGAGTTCTACAGTGATCCTCACTACACGAGGACTCGGTGAGTTCTACAGTGATCCTCACTACACGAGGACTCGGTGAGTTCTACAGTGATCCTCACTACACGAGGACTCGGTGAGTTCTACAGTGATCCTCACTACACGAGGACTCGGTGAGTTCTACAGTGATCCACACTCCACGAGGGCTCGGTGAGTTCTACAGTGATCCTCACTACACGAGGACTCGGTGAGTTCTACAGTGATCCTCACTACACGAGGACTCGGTGAGTTCTACAGTGATCCACACTCCACGAGGACTCGGTGAGTTCTACAGTGATCCTCACTACACGAGGGCTCGGTGAGTTCTACAGTGATCCTCACTACACGAGGACTCGGTGAGTTCTACAGTGATCCTCACTACACGAGGACTCGGTGAGTTCTACAGTGATCCTCACTACACGAGGACTCGGTGAGTTCTACAGTGATCCACACTGCACGAGGACTCGGTGAGTTCTACAGTGATCCACACTACACGAGGACTCGGTGAGTTCTTCAGTGATCCACACTACACGAGGACTCGGTGAGTTCTACAGTGATCCACACTACACGAGGACTCGGTGAGTTCTACAGTGATCCTCACTACACGAGGGCTCGGTGAGTTCTACAGTGATCCACACTACACGAGGACTCGGTGAGTTCTACAGTGATCCACACTACACGAGGACTCGGTGAGTTCTACAGTGATCCACACTACACGAGGACTCGGTGAGTTCTACAGTGATCCTCACTACACGAGGACTCGGTGAGTTCTACAGTGATCCACACTACACGAGGGCTCGGTGAGTTCTACAATGATCCTCACTACACGAGGACTCGGTGAGTTCTACAGTGATCCTCACTACACGAGGACTCGGTGAGTTCTACAGTGATCCTCACTACACGAGGGCTCGGTGAGTTCTACAGTGATCCTCACTACACGAGGACTCGGTGAGTTCTACAGTGATCCACACTACACGAGGGCTCGGTGAGTTCTACAGTGATCCACACTACACGAGGACTCGGTGAGTTCTACAGTGATCCACACTACACGAGGACTCGGTGAGTTCTACAGTGATCCACACTACACGAGGGCTCGGTGAGTTCTACAGTGATCCTCACTACACGAGGGCTCGGTGAGTTCTACAGTGATCCACACTACACGAGGGCTCGGTGAGTTCTACAGTGATCCTCACTACACGAGGGCTCGGTGAGTTCTACAGTGATCCACACTACACGAGGGCTCGGTGAGTTCTACAGTGATCCTCACTACACGAGGGCTCGGTGAGTTCTACAGTGATCCACACTACACGAGGGCTCGGTGAGTTCTACAGTGATCCTCACTACACGAGGGCTCGGTGAGTTCTACAGTGATCCACACTACACGAGGGCTCGGTGAGTTCTACAGTGATCCTCACTACACGAGGGCTCGGTGAGTTCTACAGTGATCCTCACTACACGAGGGCTCGGTGAGTTCTACAGTGATCCACACTACACGAGGACTCGGTGAGTTCTACAGTGATCCTCACTACACGAGGACTCGGTGAGTTCTACAGTGATCCTCACTACACGAGGACTCGGTGAGTTCTACAGTGATCCACACTACACGAGGGCTCGGTGAGTTCTACAGTGATCCACACTACACGAGGGCTCGGTGAGTTCTACAGTGATCCTCACTACACGAGGACTCGGTGAGTTCTACAGTGATCCACACTACACGAGGGCTCGGTGAGTTCTACAGTGATCCTCACTACACGAGGGCTCGGTGAGTTCTACAGTGATCCTCACTACACGAGGACTCGGTGAGTTCTACAGTGATCCTCACTACACGAGGGCTCGGTGAGTTCTACAGTGATCCACACTACACGAGGGCTCGGTGAGTTCTACAGTGATCCTCACTACACGAGGACTCGGTGAGTTCTACAGTGATCCTCACTACACGAGGGCTCGGTGAGTTCTACAGTGATCCTCACTACACGAGGGCTCGGTGAGTTCTACAGTGATCCTCACTACACGAGGACTCGGTGAGTTCGACAGTGATCCTCACTACACGAAGACTCGGTGAGTTCTACAGTGATCCTCACTACACGAGAGCTCGGTGAGTTCTACAGTGATCCACACTACACGAGGACTCGGTGAGTTCTACAGTGATCCACACTACAGGAGGGCTCGGTGAGTTCTACAGTGATCCACACTACACGAGGACTCGGTGAGTTCTACAGTGATCCTCACTACACGAGGGCTCGGTGAGTTCTACAGTGATCCTCACCACACGAGGACTCGGTGAGTTCTACAGTGATCCTCACCACACGAGGGCTCGGTGAGTTCTACAGTGATCCTCACTACACGAGGACTCGCTGAGTTCTACAGTGATCCTCACTACACGAGGGCTCGGTGAGTTCTACAGTGATCCTCACTACACGAGGACCCGGTGAGTTCTACAGTGATCCTCACTACACGAGGGCTCGGTGAGTTCTACAGTGATCCACACTACACGAGGACCCGGTGAGTTCTACAGTGATCCTCACTACACGAGGACCCGGTGAGTTCTACAGTGATCCACACTACACGAGGGCTCGGTGAGTTCTACAGTGATCCACACTACACGAGGGCTCGGTGAGTTCTACAGTGATCCACACTACACGAGGGCTCGGTGAGTTCTACAGTGATCCACACTACACGAGGGCTCGGTGAGTTCTACACTGATCCTCACTACACGAGGACTCGGTGAGTTCTACAGTGATCCACACTACACGAGGGCTCGGTGAGTTCTACAGTGATCCTCACTACACGAGGACTCGGTGAGTTCTACAGTGATCCACACTACACGAGGGCTCGGTGAGTTCTACAGTGATCCACACTACACGAGGGCTCGGTGAGTTCTACAGTGATCCACACTACACGAGGGCTCGGTGAGTTCTACAGTGATCCACACTACACGAGGGCTCGGTGAGTTCTACAGTGATCCTCACTACACGAGGGCTCGGTGAGTTCTACAGTGATCCACACTACACGAGGACTCGGTGAGTTCTACAGTGATCCTCACTACACGAGGACTCGGTGAGTTCTACAGTGATCCTCACGACACGAGGACTCGGTGAGTTCTACAGTGATCCTCACTACACGAGGACTCGGTGAGTTCTACAGTGATCGACACTACACGAGGGCTCGGTGAGTTCTACAGTGATCCTCACTACACGAGGGCTCGGTGAGTTCGACAGTGATCGACACTACACGAGGGCTCGGTGAGTTCTACAGTGATCCTCACTACACGAGGACTCGGTGAGTTCGACAGTGATCCTCACTACACGAGGGCTCGGTGAGTTCTACAGTGATCCTCACTACACGAGGACTCGGTGAGTTCTACAGTGATCCTCACTACACGAGGGCTCGGTGATTTCTACAGTGATCCTCACTACACGAGGACTCGGTGAGTTCTACAGTGATCCTCACTACACGAGGACTCGGTGAGTTCTACAGTGATCCACACTACACAAGGACTCGGTGAGTTCTACAGTGATCCTCACTACACGAGGACTCGGTGAGTTCTACAGTGATCCTCACTACACGAGGACTCGGTGAGTTCTACAGTGATCCTCACTACACGAGGGCTCGGTGAGTTCTACAGTGATCCACACTACACAAGGACTCGGTGAGTTCTACAGTGATCCTCACTACACGAGGACTCGGTGAGTTCTACAGTGATCCTCACTACACGAGGACTCGGTGAGTTCTACAGTGATCCTCACTACACGAGGGCTCGGTGAGTTCTACAGTGATCCTCACTACACGAGGACTCGGTGAGTTCTACAGTGATCCTCACTACACGAGGACTCGGTGAGTTCTACAGTGATCCACACTACACAAGGACTCGGTGAGTTCTACAGTGATCCTCACTACACGAGGACTCGGTGAGTTCTACAGTGATCCTCACTACACGAGGACTCGGTGAGTTCTACAGTGATCCTCACTACACGAGGGCTCGGTGAGTTCTACAGTGATCCTCACTACACGAGGACTCGGTGAGTTCTACAGTGATCCTCTTTACACGAGGGCTCGGTGAGTTCTACAGTGATCCTCACTACACGAGGGCTCGGTGAGTTCTACAGTGATCCTCACTACACGAGGACTCGGTGAGTTCTACAGTGATCCTCACTACACGAGGGCTCGGTGAGTTCTACAGTGATCCTCACTACACGAGGACTCGGTGAGTTCTACAGTGATCCTCTTTACACGAGGGCTCGGTGAGTTCTACAGTGATCCTCACTACACGAGGACTCGGTGAGTTCTACAGTGATCCTCACTACACGAGGGCTCGGTGAGTTCTACAGTGATCCTCACTACACGAGGGCTCGGTGAGTTCTACAGTGATCCTCTTTACACGAGGACTCGGTGAGTTCTACAGTGATCCTCACTACACGAGGACTCGGTGAGTTCTACAGTGATCCTCACTACACGAGGACTCGGTGAGTTCTACAGTGATCCTCACTACACGAGGACTCGGTGAGTTCTACAGTGATCCTCACTACACGAGGACTCGGTGAGTTCTACAGTGATCCTCACTGCACGAGGACTCGGTGAGTTCTACAGTGATCCTCACTACACGAGGACTCGGTGAGTTCTACAGTGATCCTCACTACACGAGGACTCGGTGAGTTCTACAGTGATCCACACTACACGAGGACTCGGTGAGTTCTACAGTGATCCACACTACACGAGGACTCGGTGAGTTCTACAGTGATCCTCACTACACGAGGACTCGGTGAGTTCTACAGTGATCCGCACTACACGAGGACTCGGTGAGTTCTACAGTGATCCTCACTACACGAGGACTCGGTGAGTTCTACAGTGATCCACACTACACGAGGGCTCGGTGAGTTCTACAGTGATCCTCACTACACGAGGGCTCGGTGAGTTCTACAGTGATCCTCACTACACGAGGACTCGGTGAGTTCTACAGTGATCCACACTACACGAGGGCTCGGTGAGTTCTACAGTGATCCTCACTACACGAGGGCTCGGTGAGTTCTACAGTGATCCTCACTACACGAGGACTCGGTGAGTTCTACAGTGATCCTCACTACACGAGGACTCGGTGAGTTCTACAGTGATCCTCACTACACGAGGACTCGGTGAGTTCTACAGTGATCCTCGACACGAGGGCTCGGTGAGTTCTACAGTGATCCTCACTACACGAGGGCTCGGTGAGTTCTACAGTGATCCACACTACACGAGGACTCGGTGAGTTCTACAGTGATCCTCACTACACGAGGGCTCGGTGAGTTCTACAGTGATCCTCACTACACGAGGACTCGGTGAGTTCTACAGTGATCCTCACTACACGAGGACTCGGTGAGTTCTACAGTGATCCTCACTACACGAGGACTCGGTGAGTTCTACAGTGATCCTCACTACACGAGGGCTCGGTGAGTTCTACAGTGATCCACACTACACGAGGACTCGGTGAGTTCTCCAGTGATCCTCACTACACGAGGACTCGGTGAGTTCTACAGTGATCCACACTACACGAGGGCTCGGTGAGTTCTACAGTGATCCTCACTACACGAGGGCTCGGTGAGTTCTACAGTGATCCACACTACACGAGGACTCGGTGAGTTCTACAGTGATCCTCACTACACGAGGACTCGGTGAGTTCTACAGTGATCCTCACTACACGAGGACTCGGTGAGTTCTACAGTGATCCACACTACACGAGGGCTCGGTGAGTTCTACAGTGATCCTCACTACACGAGGACTCGGTGAGTTCTACAGTGATCCTCACTACACGAGGACTCGGTGAGTTCTACAGTGATCCACACTACACGAGGGCTCGGTGAGTTCTACAGTGATCCACACTACACGAGGACTCGGTGAGTTCTACAGTGATCCACACTACACGAGGACTCGGTGAGTTCTACAGTGATCCTCACTACACGAGGACTCGGTGAGTTCTACACTGATCCTCACTACACGAGGACTCGGTGAGTTCTACACTGATCCTCACTACACGAGGACTCGGTGAGTTCTACAGTGATCCTCACTACACGAGGACTCGGTGAGTTCTACAGTGATCCACACTACACGAGGACTCGGTGAGTTCTACAGTGATCCTCACTACACGAGGGCTCGGTGAGTTCTACAGTGATCCTCACTACACGAGGGCTCGGTGAGTTCTACAGTGATCCTCACGACACGAGGGCTCGGTGAGTTCTACAGTGATCCTCACTACACGAGGGCTCGGTGAGTTCTACAGTGATCCACACTACACGAGGGCTCGGTGAGTTCTACAGTGATCCACACTACACGAGGACTCGGTGAGTTCTACAGTGATCCTCACTACACGAGGGCTCGGTGAGTTCTACAGTGATCCACACTACACGAGGGCTCGGTGAGTTCTACAGTGATCCACACTACACGAGGACTCGGTGAGTTCTACAGTGATCCACACTACACGAGGACTCGGTGAGTTCTACACTGATCCACACTACACGAGGACTCGGTGAGTTCTACAGTGATCCACACTACACGAGGACTCGGTGAGTTCTACAGTGATCCACACTACACGAGGACTCGGTGAGTTCTACAGTGATCCTCACTACACGAGGACTCGGTGAGTTCTACAGTGATCCTCACTACACGAGGTCTCGGTGAGTTCTACAGTGATCCACACTACACGAGGACTCGGTGAGTTCTACAGTGATCCACACTACACGAGGACTCGGTGAGTTCTCCAGTGATCCTCACTACACGAGGACTCGGTGAGTTCTACAGTGATCCTCACTAAACGAGGACTCGGTGAGTTCTACAGTGATCCACACTACACGAGGACTCGGTGAGTTCTACAGTGATCCTCACTACACGAGGACTCGGTGAGTTCTACAGTGATCCACACTACACGAGGACTCGGTGAGTTCTACAGTGATCCTCACTACACGAGGACTCGGTGAGTTCTACAGTGATCCTCACTACACGAGGACTCGGTGAGTTCTACAGTGATCCTCACTACACGAGGACTCGGTGAGTTCTACAGTGATCCTCACTACACGAGGACTCGGTGAGTTCTACAGTGATCCTCACTACACGAGGGCTCGGTGAGTTCTACAGTGATCCTCACTACACGAGGGCTCGGTGAGTTCTACAGTGATCCTCACTACACGAGGGCTCGGTGAGTTCTACAGTGATCCTCACTACACGAGGGCTCGGTGAGTTCTACAGTGATCCTCACTACACGAGGACTCGGTGAGTTCTACAGTGATCCTCACTACACGAGGGCTCGGTGAGTTCTACAGTGATCCACACTACACGAGGGCTCGGTGAGTTCTACAGTGATCCTCACTACACGAGGACTCGGTGAGTTCTACAGTGATCCACACTACACGAGGGCTCGGTGAGTTCTACAGTGATCCTCACTACACGAGGACTCGGTGAGTTCTACAGTGATCCTCACTACACGAGGGCTCGGTGAGTTCTAAAGTGATCCACACTACACGAGGACTCGGTGAGTTCTACAGTGATCCACACTACACGAGGGCTCGGTGAGTTCTACAGTGATCCTCACTACACGAGGGCTCGGTGAGTTCTGCAGTGATCCTCACTACACGAGGACTCGGTGAGTTCTACAGTGATCCTCACTACACGAGGGCTCGGTGAGTTCTACAGTGATCCACACTACACGAGGACTCGGTGAGTTCTACAGTGATCCTCACTACACGAGGACTCGGTGAGTTCTACAGTGATCCTCACTACACGAGGGCTCGGTGAGTTCTACACTGATCCTCACTACACGAGGACTCGGTGAGTTCTACAGTGATCCACACTACACGAGGGCTCGGTGAGTTCTACAGTGATCCACACTACACGAGGACTCGGTGAGTTCTACAGTGATCCTCACTACACGAGGACTCGGTGAGTTCTACAGTGATCCTCACTACACGAGGGCTCGGTGAGTTCTACAGTGATCCTCACTACACGAGGGCTCGGTGAGTTCTACAGTGATCCTCACTACACGAGGGCTCGGTGAGTTCTACAGTGATCCACACTACACGAGGGCTCGGTGAGTTCTACAGTGATCCTCACTACACGAGGGCTCGGTGAGTTCTACAGTGATCCACACTACACGAGGGCTCGGTGAGTTCTACAGTGATCCTCACTACACGAGGGCTCGGTGAGTTCTACAGTGATCCACACTACACGAGGGCTCGGTGAGTTCTACAGTGATCCACACTACACGAGGACTCGGTGAGTTCTACAGTGATCCTCACTACACTAGGACTCGGTGAGTTCTACAGTGATCCACACTACACGAGGGCTCGGTGAGTTCTACAGTGATCCTCACGACACGAGGGCTCGGTGAGTTCTACAGTGATCCTCACGACACGAGGGCTCGGTGAGTTCTACAGTGATCCACACTACACGAGGACTCGGTGAGTTCTACAGTGATCCTCACTACACGAGGGCTCGGTGAGTTCTACAGTGATCCTCACTACACGGGGACTCGGTGAGTTCTACAGTGATCCACACTACACGGGGACTCGGTGAGTTCTACAGTGATCCACACTACACGAGGACTCGGTGAGTTCTACAGTGATCCTCACTACACTAGGACTCGGTGAGTTCTACAGTGATCCACACTACACGAGGGCTCGGTGAGTTCTACAGTGATCCTCACTACACGAGGGCTCGGTGAGTTCTACAGTGATCCTCACTACACGGGGACTCGGTGAGTTCTACAGTGATCCACACTACACGAGGACTCGGTGAGTTCTACAGTGATCCTCACTACACGAGGACTCGGTGAGTTCTACAATGATCCTCACTACACGAGGGCTCGGTGAGTTCTACAGTGATCCTCACGACACGAGGGCTCGGTGAGTTCTACAGTGATCCTCACTACACGAGGGCTCGGTGAGTTCTACAGTGATCCTCACTACACGAGGACTCGGTGAGTTCTACAGTGATCCACACTACACGAGGACTCGGTGAGTTCTACAGTGATCCACACTACACGAGGGCTCGGTGAGTTCTACAGTGATCCTCACTACACGAGGACTCGGTGAGTTCTACAGTGATCCTCACTACACGAGGGCTCGGTGAGTTCTACAGTGATCCTCACTACACGAGGACTCGGTGAGTTCTACAGTGATCCTCACTACACGAGGACTCGGTGAGTTCTACAGTGATCCACACTACACGAGGACTCGGTGAGTTCTACAGTGATCCTCACTACACGAGGGCTCGGTGAGTTCTACAGTGATCCTCACTACACGAGGACTCGGTGAGTTCTACAGTGATCCTCACTACACGAGGACTCGGTGAGTTCTACAGTGATCCACACTACACGAGGACTCGGTGAGTTCTACAGTGATCCTCACTACACGAGGGCTCGGTGAGTTCTACAGTGATCCTCACTACACGAGGACTCGGTGAGTTCTACAGTGATCCTCACTACACGAGGACTCGGTGAGTTCTACAGTGATCCTCACTACACGAGGGCTCGGTGAGTTCTACAGTGATCCTCACTACACGAGGGCGCGGTGAGTTCTACAGTGATCCACACTACACGAGGGCTCGGTGAGTTCTACAGTGATCCTCACTACACGAGGACTCGGTGAGTTCTACAGTGATCCTCACTACACGAGGACTCGGTGAGTTCTACAGTGATCCTCACTACACGAGGGCTCGGTGAGTTCTACAGTGATCCTCACTACACGAGGGCGCGGTGAGTTCTACAGTGATCCTCACTACACGAGGGCTCGGTGAGTTCTACAGTGATCCACACTACACGAGGGCTCGGTGAGTTCCACAGTGATCCACACTACACGAGGGCTCGGTGAGTTCTACAGTGATCCTCACTACACGAGGACTCGGTGAGTTCTACAGTGATCCACACTACACGAGGACTCGGTGAGTTCTACAGTGATCCTCACTACACAAGGACTCGGTGAGTTCTACAGTGATCCTCACTACACGAGGACTCGGTGAGTTCTACAGTGATCCTCACTACACGAGGGCTCGGTGAGTTCTACAGTGATCCACACTACACGAGGACTCGGTGAGTTCTACAGTGATCCTCACTACACGAGGACTCGGTGAGTTCTACAGTGATCCTCACTACACGAGGACTCGGTGAGTTCTACAGTGATCCTCACTACACGAGGACTCGGTGAGTTCTACAGTGATCCTCACTACACGAGGACTCGGTGAGTTCTACAGTGATCCACACTGCACGAGGACTCGGTGAGTTCTACAGTGATCCACACAACACAAGGACTCGGTGAGTTCTACAGTGATCCTCACGACACGAGGACTCGGTGAGTTCTACAGTGATCCTCACGACACCAGGACTCGGTGAGTTCTACAGTGATCCTCACTACACGAGGACTCGGTGAGTTCTACAGTGATCCACACTACACGAGGGCTCGGTGAGTTCTACAGTGATCCTCACTACACGAGGACTCGGTGAGTTCTACAGTGATCCACACTACACGAGGACTCGGTGAGTTCTACAGTGATCCACACTACACGAGAGCTCGGTGAGTTCTACAGTGATCCTCACTACACGAGGACTCGGTGAGTTCTACAGTGATCCTCACTACACGAGGACTCGGTGAGTTCTACAGTGATCCTCACTACACGAGGACTCGGTGAGTTCTACAGTGATCCACACTACACGAGGACTCGGTGAGTTCTACAGTGATCCTCACTACACGAGGACTCGGTGAGTTCTACAGTGATCCTCACTACACGAGGACTCGGTGAGTTCTACAGTGATCCTCACTACACGAGGACTCGGTGAGTTCTACAGTGATCCTCACTACACGAGGGCTCGGTGAGTTCTACAGTGATCCACACTACACGAGGACTCGGTGAGTTCTGCAGTGATCCTCACTACACGAGGACTCGGTGAGTTCTACAGTGATCCTCACTACACGAGGACTCGGTGAGTTCTACAGTGATCCTCACTACACGAGGACTCGGTGAGTTCTACAGTGATCCACACTACACGAGGGCTCGGTGAGTTCTACAGTGATCCTCACAACACGAGGACTCGGTGAGTTCTACAGTGATCCACACTACACGAGGACTCGGTGAGTTCTACAGTGATCCTCACGACACGAGGACTCGGTGAGTTCTACAGTGATCCACACTACACGAGGACTCGGTGAGTTCTACAGTGATCCTCACTACACGAGGGCTCGGTGAGTTCTACAGTGATCCTCACTACACGAGGACTCGGTGAGTTCTACAGTGATCCTCACGACACGAGGACTCGGTGAGTTCTACAGTGATCCTCACTACACGAGGACTCGGTGAGTTCTACAGTGATCCTCACTACACGAGGACTCGGTGAGTTCTACAGTGATCCTCACTACACGAGGACTCGGTGAGTTCTACAGTGATCCTCACTACACGAGGACTCGGTGAGTTCTACAGTGATCCTCACGACACGAGGACTCGGTGAGTTCTACAGTGATCCACACTACACGAGGACTCGGTGAGTTCTACAGTGATCCACACTACACGAGGACTCGGTGAGTTCTACAGTGATCCTCACTACACGAGAGCTCGGTGAGTTCTACAGTGATCCTCACTACACGAGGGCTCGGTGAGTTCTACAGTGATCCTCACTACACGAGGACTCGGTGAGTTCTACAGTGATCCTCACTACACGAGGACTCGGTGAGTTCTACAGTGATCCTCACTACACGAGGGCTCGGTGAGTTCTACAGTGATCCTCACTACACGAGGACTCGGTGAGTTCTACAGTGATCCTCACTACACGAGGACTCGGTGAGTTCTACAGTGATCCTCACTACACGAGGACTCGGTGAGTTCTACAGTGATCCACACTACACGAGGACTCGGTGAGTTCTACAGTGATCCTCACTACACGAGGACTCGGTGAGTTCTACAGTGATCCTCACTACACGAGGACTCGGTGAGTTCTACAGTGATCCACACTACACGAGGGCTCGGTGAGTTCTACAGTGATCCTCACTACACGAGGACTCGGTGAGTTCTACAGTGATCCTCACTACACGAGGGTTCGGTGAGTTCTACAGTGATCCTCACTACACGAGGGCTCGGTGAGTTCTACAGTGATCCACACTACACGAGAGCTCGGTGAGTTCTACAGTGATCCACACTACACGAGGACTCGGTGAGTTCTACAGTGATCCTCACTACACGAGGGCTCGGTGAGTTCTACAGTGATCCACACTACACGAGGGCTCGGTGAGTTCTACAGTGATCCACACTACACGAGGACTCGGTGAGTTCTACAGTGATCCTCACTACACGAGGGCTCGGTGAGTTCTACAGTGATCCTCACTACACGAGGACTCGCTGAGTTCTACAGTGATCCTCACTACACGAGGACTCGGTGAGTTCTACAGTGATCCACACTACACGAGGACTCGGTGAGTTCTACAGTGATCCACACTACACGAGGGCTCGGTGAGTTCTACAGTGATCCACACTACACGAGGACTCGGTGAGTTCTACAGTGATCCTCACTACACGAGGACTCGGTGAGTTCTACAGTGATCCTCACTACACGAGGACTCGGTGAGTTCTACAGTGATCCACACTACACGAGGACTCGGTGAGTTATACAGTGATCCACACTACACGAGGACTCGGTGAGTTCTACAGCGATCCACACTACACGAGGACTCGGTGAGTTCTACAGTGATCCTCACTACACGAGGGCTCGGTGAGTTCTACAGTGATCCTCACTACACGAGGACTCGGTGAGTTCTACAGTGATCCTCACTACACGAGGGCTCGGTGAGTTCTACAGTGTTCCTCACTACACGAGGACTCGGTGAGTTCTACAGTGATCCTCACTACACGAGGACTCGGTGAGTTCTACAGTGATCCACACTACACGAGGACTCGGTGAGTTCTACAGTGATCCTCACTACACGAGGACTCGGTGAGTTCTACAGTGATCCACACTACACGAGGGCTCGGTGAGTTCTACAATGATCCACACTACACGAGGACTCGGTGAGTTCTACAGTGATCCTCACTACACGAGGGCTCGGTGAGTTCTACAGTGATCCACACTACACGAGGACTCGGTGAGTTCTACAGTGATCCACACTAGACGAGGGCTCGGTGAGTTCTACAGTGATCCTCACTACACGAGGACTCGGTGAGTTCTACAGTGATCCTCACTACACGAGGACTCGGTGAGTTCTACAGTGATCCTCACTACACGAGGGCTCGGTGAGTTCTACAGTGATCCTCACTACACGAGGACTCGGTGAGTTCTACAGTGATCCTCACTACACGAGGACTCGGTGAGTTCTACAGTGATCCTCACTACACGAGGGCTCGGTGAGTTCTACAGTGATCCACACTACACGAGGGCTCGGTGAGTTCTACAGTGATCCTCACTACACGAGGACTCGGTGAGTTCTACAGTGATCCTCACTACACGAGGACTCGGTGAGTTCTACAGTGATCCACACGACACGAGGGCTCGGTGAGTTCTACAGTGATCCTCACTACACGAGGACTCGGTGAGTTCTACAGTGATCCTCACTACACGAGGACTCGGTGAGTTCTACAGTGATCCACACGACACGAGGGCTCGGTGAGTTCTACAGTGATCCACACTACACGAGGACTCGGTGAGTTCTACAGTGATCCTCACTACACGAGGACTCGGTGAGTTCTACAGTGATCCACACTACACGAGGACTCGGTGAGTTCTACAGTGATCCTCACTACACGAGGACTCGGTGAGTTCTACAGTGATCCACACTACACGAGGACTCGGTGAGTTCTACAGTGATCCACACTACACGAGGACTCGGTGAGTTCTACAGTGATCCACACTACACGAGGACTCGGTGAGTTCTACAGTGATCCTCACTACACGAGGGCTCGGCGAGTTCTACAGTGATCCTCACTACACGAGGACTCGGTGAGTTCTACAGTGATCCACACTACACGAGGACTCGGTGAGTTCTACAGTGATCCTCACTACACGAGGACTCGGTGAGTTCTACAGTGATCCACACTACACGAGGACTCGGTGAGTTCTACAGTGATCCTCACTACACGAGGGCTCGGTGAGTTCTACAGTGATCCACACTACACGAGGACTCGGTGAGTTCTACAGTGATCCACACTACACGAGGACTCGGTGAGTTCTACAGTGATCCTCACTACACGAGGACTCGGTGAGTTCTACAGTGATCCTCACTACACGAGGACTCGGTGAGTTCTACAGTGATCCACACGACACGAGGACTCGGTGAGTTCTACAGTGATCCTCACTACACGAGGACTCGGTGAGTTCTACAGTGATCCACACTCCACGAGGACTCGGTGAGTTCGACAGTGATCCTCACCACACGAGGACTCGGTGAGTTCTACAGTGATCCTCACTACACGAGGGCTCGGTGAGTTCTACAGTGATCCACACTACACGAGGACTCGGTGAGTTCTACAGTGATCCACACTACACGAGGACTCGGTGAGTTCTACAGTGATCCTCACTACACGAGGACTCGGTGAGTTCTACAGTGATCCTCACTACACGAGGACTCGGTGAGTTCTACAGTGATCCACACGACACGAGGACTCGGTGAGTTCTACAGTGATCCTCACTACACGAGGACTCGGTGAGTTCTACAGTGATCCACACTCCACGAGGACTCGGTGAGTTCGACAGTGATCCTCACCACACGAGGACTCGGTGAGTTCTACAGTGATCCTCACTACACGAGGACTCGGTGAGTTCTACAGTGATCCACACTACACGAGGACTCGGTGAGTTCTACAGTGATCCACACTACACGAGGGCTCGGTGAGTTCTACAGTGATCCTCACTACACGAGGACTCGGTGAGTTCTACAGTGATCCACACTACACGAGGACTCGGTGAGTTCTACAGTGATCCTCACTACACGAGGGCTCGGTGAGTTCTACAGTGATCCACACTACACGAGGACTCGGTGAGTTCTACAGTGATCCTCACTACACGAGGACTCGGTGAGTTCTACAGTGATCCTCACTACACGAGGACTCGGTGAGTTCTACAGTGATCCTCACTACACGAGGACTCGGTGAGTTCTACAGTGATCCTCACTACACGAGGGCTCGGTGAGTTCTACAGTGATCCACACTACACGAGGGCTCGGTGAGTTCTACAGTGATCCTCACTACACGAGGGCTCGGTGAGTTCTGCAGTGATCCTCACTACACGAGGGCTCGGTGAGTTCTACAGTGATCCACACTACACGAGGACTCGGTGAGTTCTACAGTGATCCACACTACACGAGGGCTCGGTGAGTTCTACAGTGATCCTCACTACACGAGGACTCGGTGAGTTCTGCATTGATCCTCACTACACGAGGGCTCGGTGAGTTCTACAGTGATCCACACTACACGAGGACTCGGTGAGTTCTGCAGTGATCCTCACTACACGAGGACTCGGTGAGTTCTGCATTGATCCACACTACACGAGGACTCGGTGAGTTCTACAGTGATCCACACTACACGAGGGCTCGGTGAGTTCTACAGTGATCCTCACTACACGAGGGCTCGGTGAGTTCTACAGTGATCCTCACTACACGAGGGCTCGGTGAGTACTACAGTGATCCACACTACACGAGGACTCGGTGAGTTCTACAGTGATCCTCACTACACGAGGACTCGGTGAGTTCTACAGTGATCCTCACTACACGAGGGCTCGGTGAGTACTACAGTGATCCACACTACACGAGGACTCGGTGAGTTCTACAGTGATCCACACTACACGAGGACTCGGTGAGTTCTACAGTGATCCACACTACACGAGGACTCGGTGAGTTCTACAGTGATCCACACTACACGAGGGCTCGGTGAGTTCTACAGTGATCCTCACTACACGAGGACTCGGTGAGTTCTACAGTGATCCTCACTACACGAGGACTCGGTGAGTTCTACAGTGATCCTCACTACACGAGGACTCGGTGAGTTCTGCATTGATCCTCACTACACGAGGACTCGGTGAGTTCTACAGTGATCCTCACTACACGAGGACTCGGTGAGTTCTACAGTGATCCTCACTACACGAGGGCTCGGTGAGTTCTGCATTGATCCACACTACACGAGGGCTCGGTGAGTTCTACAGTGATCCACACTACACGAGGACTCGGTGAGTTCTGCAGTGATCCACACTACACGAGGACTCGGTGAGTTCTACAGTGATCCACACTACACGAGGACTCGGTGAGTTCTACAGTGATCCACACTACACGAGGACTCGGTGAGTTCTACAGTGATCCACACTACACGGGGGCTCGGTGAGTTCTACAGTGATCCACACTACACGAGGACTCGGTGAGTTCTACAGTGATCCACACTACACGAGGGCTCGGTGAGTTCTACAGTGATCCTCACTACACGAGGACTCGGTGAGTTCTGCAGTGATCCTCACTACACGAGGACTCGGTGAGTTCTACAGTGATCCTCACTACACGAGGACTCGGTGAGTTCTACAGTGATCCACACTACACGAGGGCTCGGTGAGTTCTACAGTGATCCTCACTACACGAGGACTCGGTGAGTTCTGCAGTGATCCTCACTACACGAGGACTCGGTGAGTTCTACAGTGATCCTCACTGCACGAGGGCTTGGTGAGTTCTAGTGATCCTCACTACACGAGGGCTCGGGTGGGTTACCAGAGGGGCGCTTGATCAGAGTCCAGGAAAATCCGGGTCACAGCTGACTTGACGTTTGGCACCCACCAGCTGCACTGTGCCAAGGGCAATCAAGCCCTGTAGCAACCACTGCTTCCAGCCAACACTATCACACACCCCTTAGCCTGGCGCCTACCACACAGTCACTAACCATAAACACGTTAAAAACTCATGTGTTTCTACGGAGCAATCTGGACGAATGCCAGCGTGGTTTCCAGGAAAGGGATCGCGGCAGAAATCTCCAGGCAGCCATTATCTGTCCAGACTTGCTTGTATCCCACAAGCCTTTGACCTACGTTAGCGGTGGGTAGAGTTCCACTTTGGCACGGGGAGCAGGAACAGGGGGAGGCCATTCTGCCCCTCGAGACTGCTCCATCATACCATTAGAGCAGGGCTGATCTGTACCTCAGCTCTGCCTTTGATAAGGTGCCACCATAGAAGGCTTGTTGATAAAAATCAAGATATTAAAAGGAAATGTGGCAGGGTGGAAGTAAACATGGGTGTCCCTCAGGGATCAGTCTTAATTCTTAAAAATGTAAATAAACAGAGGGGGCACATCAAAATGTACCGGCGATAAAATGAGGGAGAGTGGGTTTAGGGCCATGGGTAGAGAGTACAGAAGCAAAGGGGTAATATTAATCCTATATAAACCACTGGCTGGACCACAGTCAGAATACTGGGTTCAGTTCTGGGCTCTTTACTTTAGGGAGGATGCCCAGAGCCTCGGAGATGGTGCAGGAGAGACTACCAGCAATGAAAGGCTTTAGATACGAGGAGACGAGAAAAACCAGGGCTCTACTGACCGAGGTTTTGTAAAGAGAAAGAAAAAGTTGGAAGAATTTTGATTCTTGATGTAGAGGGTCATTAGGACTTAGACTGCCTACCCAGATACAGTGGAGGAAGCAGAATCGTTCTTAAAAGGGAAAAGGATAATTATTTGAAAAAAAGAAAATTGTACAAGGACATGGCGAAAGGGCAGAGGACCATGCTGAAAGCTCTTCCACAACACCAACCAGTGGAAATAGTCTCCCACAGTTACCGGATCAAATCCCCATAAAGTTCGGAACTCCAGTCGAGCTCCCGAGCCCCCTGCTCCAGTGAGAAGAGGCTGTGCTTCTTTTCACAAATGGCCTCCATCGGTGCTGTAAAAGTCAATGATTCCCACACTCTTTCCCAACCCGCCCAGTAATGTTCGTGGCTAGTGCGACAGCAGCAAACCACAACATCTCTGCGCGGCATCTCTCTCATCTCAATTTGCAGGTTGCGAATTGAAACGCAGCTTCCGTTTGACCACATTCTCAAGTTTCTGTGGCGGGGAGGTGGAGGTGGGAGTCACAATACACAGACATCCATCTGGAGACAGCCGTTCGTGTCAAGGGGAGGTGGCCCAGCTTTAATGGGAGTGTCTGATCAGATCAAGTGTGTTTTGGCTCGCACCTCAGTTCTTTGACGTGTTAAATTCATGCAAGAATTGCAGGTGGCCTTCAGACGCCAAAGGCAAATCAAAAGCCACCACCATGGTCAGGGGCCAGCCGCCCACACACTCAAACCTGAACAGCAAGACTGATTAACAGAACTGCTTGCCTCGTAGGGAAAAGCTCCTTTGATCTCATGTGCCGTATTCTGCCTTGGAGACCCGGAGAAAGGTTAGAACAGGTTTGGTCTACATATTTTCAGAAGCAGTGTAAACCCAGCAATGAGGGTGGATTAAGTGCCCCCTTGTTTCGCCTCCGCGCAATCTTGTAAATAAATCCGACCAATGGTTTTAGCCTCAACTACACAGTATGGTAGCGAGGCATTCTCTGCTGCCAGAGGGGATAGATAGGGGCTCGTGACAGGGAACCCACAAGGATCTGCGGTGCTTAATGTTGTGGAAAGGGGAGATCCCCATGCTCCACACGCATACGGCTGCGAATTTCAGATGGTTGGAGATGCAGATCTGCGTGTGGAATATGCTCACTTTCCAGTGAACCAGAGTAAAGACTGTCGGGGGGGGGGGGGGGGGGGGGGGGGAAGAGCCCAAATTGTAACGTAGGGTTATCAAGCTCAGGAGTAGGATAGCTAGAAAGGCAGGGCTAGGAGAGAGATGCAGTGGTTTATAGTATTTTCTGAAATTTGGGTCTGAGTGGATTGGTCAGGACGTCATAGTCTCTCTCATCTCCGTATATTTCTGCGTTCCCATGTAATCTTCACACTGGGAACCACAGGAAAAAAACATGTAGTGATGGGAAAGGCTTCTGCAGAATTTAATCAGAAGTATATCTGAGTCTTAAACATGCAGCTGGCCCCATGGCTGATGAACGCACCCGGCAGCAAAGACAGTGATTCAGCACCAACAGGAACCAAACCGGTTTTCTAATATTAAACAACCAATCAGACCTCGGTGAACCGATGATTGTAAGGCGTGTGAAAACCCATTCAGGCTGAAGGGCTGATTCACATGAGAAGCTGGTTATCAAAATATGAAGTCCTACACTTGGCTGTAAATAGTGCCGCCCTCCACACCACCCCCACACGGTGTTGCAACGTGCTGTCGCAACGTCCCTTGCATGGGGGCTCTCCTTCGCAACTATCCCCAGGCAAAGTGCTGCAACTCTCCTGTCTGCCCGCCATTGCACGGAACGTGCAAATCACCCTGCTCCTAATCTGAAATGACTAATGATTCCATTACCCAGGCAGCTACAGTTCCAATTCTCCAGCCTGTTGAGGGCCAAGTCTCATTAATGAGGACCCAGTTTCGAGTGTGCAAACCCACAATACATGTTCTCAAATTCTCACAAGTTAGTGCCTTCCTCATTAAAGCCCAGTACGCGTGGGCACTAAGCGAGGAGCACTTGTCTCTCAAGAAGACTGGGCGTTGCATGCCGAGCTTCAGAACATCGACTACCTACAGGTCCAGCCAGGCCTGGAGTCGGGCCTTTGAGCGCACCAGTGAGAAGTTCAGAGCCAAAGTGCCCTGCACTGCCTGGAACAAGGGGCACTTGGATTTCTACAGCGCCTTTCACCGCTTCAGGACGTCTCAAAGCGCTTTACAGCCAATGAAGTACTTTTTTGAAGCCTAGTCACTGTTGTAATGTAGGAAACGCGGCAGACAATTTGCGCACAGCAAGATCCCACAAAGAGCAATGTGATAATGATCAGCTCATCGGTTTTGGTGATGTTGGTTGAGGGATAAATATTGGCCCCAGGACACAAAGGAGAACTCCTCCCCCTGCTCTTCTTCGAAATAGTCCCGAGGGGGCAGACGGGGCCTCGGTTTAACGTCTCATCTGAAAGACGGCACCTCCGACAGTGCAGCAGGCACGATGGGACAAGTGGCAACAGCTTCGTTATTGTTGTATCATGTGACTGCCAGGATGGCAGAGGGCGAACGAGATGGACATTGGCCTTTTCTCATCTCGCAATCCCTATGCGATTAGGGACGTCCCGAGGGTGTGAAAGGTGCGAGTTCTTAGAAACGGGTTCAGTGCAGGGCACGTAGATTAAACAAGGTGCAACTACAGAGTCCGATCTGGAAATGTCTTGATAATCAGCTTATTCCTGGACTGTAACTGTAAACTACAGCATCAGCACAGTGACAGAGGCCTGCCCCGTGACAGAGGCCTGCCCCGAACCCATATTATGATTAAATTCTAATATTTAAGGAGACAACTTCATCCCCAACTGAACGGAAAATCCTGACCTCACTCTGCCACCCGTTGCACGGTTTTGGGAACCGCACCTTGTTTAGGGCATAAACCAAAATCTCAACTCACAAACACAAGTCAGAGAGCCTCTCCGTGACGCACACAAACTCAGGGTCCACAGCCAAGAAACATAATCACAACTCTGGTCACAGGAGGCCATGAACAAGGCAAGTTATGACGGGGGCGGGGGGTGGGGAAGAACAACTGTAGTGTCAGTCTGGATGGCTGAGCCAAGATGGGCCGAATGGCCACCCTCACCCATATTTAACTTGTGCTGCTCCTTCTTCACAATCCAAACTCTCCCCCCACCGATCGAAGGCACCAGTCATGCTCGAACAATGCTCAGCCGTGGCTCGGTGGGTAGCACACTCTCCTGAGTCAGAAGGTCGTGGGTTCAAGGCCCACTCCACAGACTTCTGCACAGAATCCAGGCCAACACTCCCAGTGCAGTACTGAGGGAGCGCCGCACTGTCGGAGGGGCAGGACTGAGGGAGCGCCGCACTGTCGGAGGGGCAGGACTGAGGGAGCGCCGCACTGTCGGAGGGGCAGGACTGAGGGAGCGCCGCACTGTCGGAGGGGGCAGGGCTGAGGGAGCGCCGCACTGTCGGAGGGGCAGGGCTGAGGGGGAGCCGCACTGTCGGAGGGGCAGGTCTGAGGGAGCGCAGCACTGTCGGAGGGGCCGGTCTGGGGGAGCGCAACACTGTCGGAGGGGCAATACTGAGGGAGCGCAGCACTGTCGGAGGGGCAATACTGAGGGAGCGCCGCACTGTCGGAGGGGCAGTACTGAGGGAGCGCCGCACTGTCGGAGGGGCAGTACTGAGGGAGGGCCGTACTGTCGGAGGGGCAGTACTGAGGGAGCGCCGCACTGTCAGAGGGGCAGTACTGAGGGAGGGCCGTACTGTCGGAGGGGCAGGACTGAGGGAGCACTGCACTGTCGGAGGGGCAGGACTGAGGGAGCACTGCACTGTCGGAGGGGCAGGACTGAGGGAGCACTGCACTGTCGGAGGGGCAGGGCTGTGGGAGCACTGCACTGTCGGAGGGGCAGGGCTGTGGGAGCACTGCACTATCGGAGGGGCAGGACCGAGGGAGCGCCACACTGTCAGAGGGGCATTACTGAGGGAGCACCGCACTGTCGGAGGGGGCAGTACTGACAGGGAGCGCCGCACTGTCGGAGGGGCAGTGCTGAGGGAGCGCCGCACTGTCGGAGGGGCAGTACTGAGGGCGCGCCGCACTGTTGGAGGGGCTGTACTGAGGGAGCGCCGCACTGTCGGAGGGGCAGTACTGAGGGCGTGCCGCACTGTTGGGGGGGCTGTACTGAGGGAGCGCCGCACTGTCGGAGGGGCAGTACTGAGGGAGCGCCGCACTGTCGGAGGGGCAGTACTGAGGGAGCGCCGCACTGTCGGAGGGGCCATCTTTTGAATGAAACGTTAAACCGAGGCCCCGTCTGCTCACTCAGGCGGAAGTAAAAGATCTCGCAGCCACTACTGAAAGAGCAGAGGAGTTATCCCTGGTGTCTTGGGGTCAATATTCATCCCGCAAACAACAGCTAAAAAACAAATTGATCTGGTCATTATCACATTGCTGTTTGTGTGATCTTGCTGTGCTCACATTGGCTGCTGCGTTTCCTACATGAACAAAGAGACTACACTTTACAAGTACTTCGTTGCCTGTAAAGCGCTCTGGAACGTCCGGAGGTTGTGACAGGCACGATTAGAGCTGCAAGTCTTGTTTTTCTGCGGGTACCCACTCCCAGTACATTGCCCAAACTGCCGCTCTTCCTGTGTTGGCCCAGACACTGAGCTCCCCTCGACCGACTGCCAGCGAGGGCACCGTATCCAACTCGGATTCTGTTCCCAACTGACGTCTTACACACACCGTCACTGGACAGCAACCAGGAGCCGGACCCCCTGATCGCGTTCCTCCCTCTCCCTCCGGGCAGCGGCCTCGTGGCTGGGCAAGAGGAGATCGGCACAGACCAGGGGGGCCGAGGCCCGCTGAGCCCTCGGGTTTCAGCACCGCTCCACACTGGGCACTCAATCACCGAGACACATCGGCAAATTCCATCAACCGAGGCAACGCGAAGCGGCAATCCCGGCGACAAGCCCCATCCCTGCCGTCACTCCGGCAGAAACACGACACAAAATGTCTGCTCCGTGGCCACCTACAAGCAGGAATTTCGGAGCGTGGGGCAGAGGGATGAATCGGGGGACGGAAGCACTCCCTGGCAAGGATACAATTATCTGCCTCCGTAATGCGTGGGCTAATCTGCATGAATACACATCCCCTTTAAGAATGAAAGCAGGTACTGACAAAGTAGCATTCTAACCGAGCTGTGAACTCAGATGAGTGGGCTTTGTTGCGGGGTTGCCTTGGTAACCTGCAACAGTTTACAGCATTAAGTGGTGCAGACAGCAGCCAACTCCTTCATGTCTCCACCTGTCTGAATGCAGGCAGAGTAATTACCAGGCGAAGGACGAAAGACGGAGCAAGCTGATGACGGGCTCCGCTAAATATTCCTTCAGTTTTGACACGAGCAAAGAGAAAGGGAAAAATCCCCGCGGTTGAAACGAGTGGCGCGTAAAGGGAGCCTCAAAATAAGCTTACATCGCAGCACCGACGCACATCTGGAGATCTTGGCCGGCTGTGGGGCGATTCAGAGAGTCGGCTTTGGGTGGGTGGGGGCGGGAGGACGAGAGCAGTAAATGACCCGCAGCCGTCAATATCTTGTGGAACCATTGGCAGGCACGGACAGGGAACCCAGTTAACCAGCAGGCACACCAGACAACCCGGTTAACCGGCAGGCACACCAGGCAACCCAGTGACCAGCAGGTCATGACCAGAACCCCCGCTGTGTAACCCAGCGCAAGGTGCAGGTCTGCGGGCCAATGGCAGTGGTCGTGGGACTAGCAACACCGGCGTTATTGAATGGCGGAGCAGGCTCGAGGGGCCGTATGGCCTGCTCCTGCTCTTACTTCTTATGTTCTTATGTCATCTGGTCATTTGTTAGCTAGCCCTAGGAAAAAATGACCCATAAATGGGGAAAGGGCAGGGGGGAGTGGGACTAATTGGAGAGCTCTTTCAAAGAGCCTGCACCGGCGCGATGGGCCAAATGGCCTCCTCCTGTGCTGGGTGATTCGATGAAAGCAGTCGGATTGTCAGAAAAAAACCCCGACTGGCTCACACGTCTGGCCCAGATGCTTCACAACACGTGGTCGATCCGGTGCGGTCTTAGCCGCAACAGCCAGATCTCGAGAACACTTCAACAGCGCTCCTCACGCCACGGAGCCAGCTACATCGACAAGGGACGAGGGCCAAGCAGGAAAGAAGAAGGGAAATTGGATTGGGATGGGGTGGGCGAAGCTAAAGGATTCTGAAAGCAGGAAGACGACAAGGTGGGGCGGCTGAGGGTGACCTGGGGAGAGGGTTTAAGAGGGCAGAGTCGCAGAGGCTGAAAGAAGAGCCAGTAACGATGGAGCAGAGAGCAATCTGGCACCAAGAGGGCCGGCGGCCTGGCTGCAGAGCTCATGGAGGGGTGCGATGGTCAGGCTGAACCCAGCGTATAACCACACGGAATATTCAACACCATTACACTTTGACACGGTTCCCACGAGAGTCTTGATGATTCCCTCTGGTCTTCCCTCGCAGTAGCGATGCCATCAGTATGCAGCCACGCTCCAAGTGCCATTCCTGACAGGGTGTGCAGGAGTCCCAGTGTTCTGTCCCGATACCGTGACGTGGGCACCTGACGAAGGGGTCCGTTACTGCAGGAGCCCATGGGGATAATCATTTCTAACAAGGTGGCAGGGACCAGACACTACTCTGGGAGGGGTGGGAGAGAATCTGAGCCGACTTCAACCTCCGTAACATCGCCAGTCTCCACCCCCACCTCAGCTCATCCGCTGCTGAAACCCTCATCCCTGCCTTTGTAACCCCTAGACTCGGCTAGTCCAACGCACTCCGGGCCGGCCTCCCAGCTTCCACCCTCCGTAAACGTCATCCCAAACTCTGCTGCCCGTGTCCTAACTTGCACCAAGTCCCGTTCGCCCATCGTCCCTGTGCTCGCTGACCCACACTGGATCCTCGTCCGGCAACGCCTCGATTTTAAAATTCTCATCCTTGCTTTCAAATCCCCCCCATCACCCTCGCCGCCCTCCGTATCTCTAACCTCCTCCGGCCCTCTACAACCCTCCCTATCTCTGTAACCTCCTCCAGCCCCTACAACCCTCCCTATCTCTGTAACCTCCTCCAGCCCCTACAACCCTCCCTATCTCTGTAACCTCCTCCAGCCCCTACAACCCTCCCTATCTCTGTAACCTCCTCCAGCCCCTACAACCCTCCCTATCGCTGTAACCTCCTCCAGCCCCTACAACCCTCCCTATCTCTGTAACCTCCTCCAGCCCTACAACCCTCCCTATCGCTGTAATCTCCTCCAGCCCCTACACCCCTCCCTATCTCTGTAACCTCCTCCAGCCCCACAACCCTCCCTATCTCTGTAACCTCCTCCAGCCCCTACAACCCTCCCTATCTCTGTAACCTCCTCCAGCCCCTACAACCCTCCCTATCTCTGTAACCTCCTCCAGCCCCTACAACACTCCCTATCTCTGTAACCTCCAGCCCCTACAACCCTCCCTATCTCTGTAACCTCCTCCAGCCCCTACAACCCTCCCTATCTCTGTAACCTCCTCCAGCCCCTACAACCCTCCCTATCTCTGTAACCTCCTCCAGCCCCTACAACCCTCCCTATCTCTGTAACCTCCTCCAGCCTCCTACAACCCTCCCTATCTCTGTAACCTCCTCCAGCCCCTACACCCCTCCCTATCTCTGTAACCTCCTCCAGCCCCACAACACCCCGAGATCTCTGCGCTCCTCCAATTCTGGCCTCTTGCACATCCCCCGATTTCCATCGCTCCGCCATTGGCGGCCGTGCCTTTAGCCGCCTGGGCCCCGAGCTCTGGAATTCCCTCCCTAAACCTCTCCGCCTCTAAAATGCTCATTAAAACCTCCTCTTTGACCAAGCTTTAGGTCACCTGTCCTAATATCTCCTGATGTGGCCCGGGGTCTGATTCTGTCTGACTTACGCTCTTGTGAAGCACCCTGGGACATTTTACTACGTTAAAGGCGCTATATAAATACAAGTTGTTGTTGTACACCTTCCAGCGGCCAGTTGCCTCTCTGTAGGGGAGGACAGGCTATAGATGTGTTGTTCTCCCACCATGGGCTGGACATTCTCCCCACCCCCCCGCCTCCCACCCCCGACAGTGGGACCGCCAGGGAAACAGCGGCAGTACAGCCAGGGGAACATGGCCTGCTGACCTGCCGTCGGGCTAAGGGCACCCGCTGCAGCCGAGCAAATGGAGGGGGAGGCGGCCTGATCCATCGGCTCTCGGCGACACACAGTCGGGCTCGGCACACCCGCTGCTCAATGTAAACACAATCCAGGGCAATGTACAGGGGTTGCTCACTCCATTCAGCATAACAACAGCTGGCCAGCATAAGGGCACCTACAAAGAACGAACGTGCTCGCATTTCACCACCTCAGGACGTTCCGAAGCGCGGCACAGCCAACGACGTGCTTCTGAAATGTAGTCACTGTTGTAATGTAGGAAACGTGGCAGTAACTCTGCACACAGCAAGATCCCACAAACAGCAATGTGATAAACGATGGGATAATCTGTTTTTAGGCGTTGGTTGAGGGATAAATATTTTGCCAGGACTCCGGGGAGAACTCCCCAGCGCTTCTTCGAAACAGTGGCCGTGGAATCTTTTACGTCCACCTGAGGGGGCAGACGGGGCCTTGGTTCAACGTCTCGTGCGCAAGGCATGGAATGGGTGCAGTATCCCAATCAGGAAGCAGAATGGTTAAGCAGTGGTATTGTTTGTTGCGAGGCCTTTTCCTCCGGTCAGGGTGCGCCCCCTCCCGCCAGTTACTGTCCGTTCAATGCTGCAAACCCCATCCCTCCCTTGCTGCAGGCGGAGCCTGGGCTGCTCCATCGCCTCGTGAACACAACGCAGCAGCGTTGGTGTGACACCTGGCTGCAGTGAACCTGAGGATTAAACACGGACCACGTGCTCTCAGGCCCGGGTACTCGCAGCAGTCCCTTTCTCTTCGCCAACACTCCACTAAGACCAGCAGTAAAAACAGTTCGAATAAAGCCGTTAGCCTCTCAGCGGTGAGAATATTGTTAAACAAAAGCCTCGGCCAACAACGCATCCGTTCCCACGGCAACGTCAAGCTCATTTGCATTGATGCTGAAGCAGGAAGCCTAACAGGCGACCGAGCTCGGGTTCAACAGTCCAGCTCCAATCGCCTGCACGGAAATCAATCAGAGTGAACAGATGATAGGGTGGCTGGCACACAGCTGGCAAACTCGAGCAACCCAGCACTGCCAGGGTCTCTCACACAGCGTCACTGGGTCTCCGCTTACCTGCGCACTCGCTGGGGGGGGGGCGCGATCACAAGCGGCAACAGGATCAAATGTAAAGGGTGAGAAGCAGTGCTCGGGGGGGTCACACTGCCTACCTGGGGCCCCTCGCTTCAATACACATGTGCCCCTTCTTTGTAGATCAGACATCTCTTCAGAGGGGAGACCGCGCTGCAGTCAGATAGACACAGGGTGAAAAGCCTCCCCCCACCCCTCCCCTCCTCTTCCCACCGGCAGGGGGGACACAGGCTCGGGGGGGACACAGGCTCGGGGGGGACACAGGCTCGGGGGGGACACAGGCTCGGGGGGGACACAGGCTCGGGGGGGACACAGGCTCGGGGGGGACACAGGCTCGGGGGGGACACAGGCTCGGGGGGGACACAGGCTCGGGGGGGACACAGGCTCGGGGGGGACACAGGCTCGGGGGGGACACAGGCTCGGGGGGGACACAGGCTCGGGGGGGACACAGGCTCGGGGGGGACACAGGCTCGGGGGGGACACAGGCTCGGGGGGGACACAGGCTCGGGGGGGACACAGGCTCGGGGGGGACACAGGCTCGGGGGGGACACAGGCTCGGGGGGGACACAGGCTCGGGGGGGACACAGGCTCGGGGGGGACACAGGCTCGGGGGGGACACAGGCTCGGGGGGGACACAGGCTCGGGGGGGACACAGGCTCGGGGGGGACACAGGCTCGGGGGGGACACAGGCTCGGGGGGGACACAGGCTCGGGGGGGACACAGGCTCGGGGGGGACACAGGCTCGGGGGGGACACAGGCTCGGGGGGGACACAGGCTCGGGGGGGACACAGGCTCGGGGGGGACACAGGCTCGGGGGGGGACACAGGCTCGGGGGGGACACAGGCTCGGGGGGGACACAGGCTCAGGGGGGACACAGGCTCAGGGGGGACACAGGCTCAGGGGGGACACAGGCTCAGGGGGGACACAGGCTCAGGGGGGACACAGGCTCAGGGGGGACACAGGCTCAGGGGGGACACAGGCTCAGGGGGGACACAGGCTCAGGGGGGACACAGGCTCAGGGGGGACACAGGCTCAGGGGGGACACAGGCTCAGGGGGGACACAGGCTCAGGGGGGACACAGGCTCAGGGGGGACACAGGCTCAGGGGGGACACAGGCTCAGGGGGGACACAGGCTCAGGGGGGACACAGGCTCAGGGGGGACACAGGCTCAGGGGGGACACAGGCTCAGGGGGGACACAGGCTCAGGGGGGACACAGGCTCAGGGGGGACACAGGCTCAGGGGGGACACAGGCTCAGGGGGGACACAGGCTCAGGGGGGACACAGGCTCAGGGGGGACACAGGCTCAGGGGGGACACAGGCTCAGGGGGGACACAGGCTCAGGGGGGACACAGGCTCAGGGGGGACACAGGCTCAGGGGGGACACAGGCTCAGGGGGGACACAGGCTCAGGGGGGACACAGGCTCAGGGGGGACACAGGCTCAGGGGGGACACAGGCTCAGGGGGGACACAGGCTCAGGGGGGACACAGGCTCAGGGGGGACACAGGCTCAGGGGGGACACAGGCTCAGGGGGGACACAGGCTCAGGGGGGACACAGGCTCAGGGGGGACACAGGCTCAGGGGGGACACAGGCTCAGGGGGGACACAGGCTCAGGGGGGACACAGGCTCAGGGGGGACACAGGCTCAGGGGGGACACAGGCTCAGGGGGGACACAGGCTCAGGGGGGACACAGGCTCAGGGGGGACACAGGCTCAGGGGGGACACAGGCTCAGGGGGGACACAGGCTCAGGGGGGACACAGGCTCAGGGGGGACACAGGCTCAGGGGGGACACAGGCTCAGGGGGGACACAGGCTCAGGGGGGACACAGGCTCAGGGGGGACACAGGCTCAGGGGGGACACAGGCTCAGGGGGGACACAGGCTCAGGGGGGACACAGGCTCAGGGGGGACACAGGCTCAGGGGGGACACAGGCTCAGGGGGGACACAGGCTCAGGGGGGACACAGGCTCAGGGGGGACACAGGCTCAGGGGGGACACAGGCTCAGGGGGGACACAGGCTCAGGGGGGACACAGGCTCAGGGGGGACACAGGCTCAGGGGGGACACAGGCTCAGGGGGGACACAGGCTCAGGGGGGACACAGGCTCAGGGGGGACACAGGCTCAGGGGGGACACAGGCTCAGGGGGGACACAGGCTCAGGGGGGAGACAGGCTCAGGGGGGAGACACAGGCTCAGGGGGGAGACACAGGCTCAGGGGGGAGACACAGGCTCAGGGGGGAGACACAGGCTCAGGGGGGAGACACAGGCTCAGGGGGGAGACACAGGCTCAGGGGGGGTTCAAGCCCCAGTGCTTACCTTTTGCAGGCTAGAGGAGTTCAGCTGTGTTTTGTCAATTATTTTAACAGCGACCTGCAGGAAAGAAACGAGATTGTCAGCGGCGATCAGGGCTCACTCTGTCAGTACTCTCGGGGTGTGTTTGAGGGGGGGAGAAAGCCCTCCCAAGGTGGATTCGCTAGCAGACACTCACTGTCTTGGCTTGTTTATGAAGAGTGACCTCTCTGGCACTGTAGCAGGGGGTTATCGGCACGTGTAGAACTCTAATGCAGAGAGTGGGGGTGGGCGGGGAAGTAGGAGAGCTGGACAGTTATAAAAATACATGTGCCTATTGTTAAGTGTTTTTAAAAAAAATAAACACATTGTTTAGATAGGTATAAAAATGAGGTGGGGGTTTAATTTACTAAACAGACCATGGGAAAATGTTGTGGTCACTGTGTCGACAGCACCATCTTCGCACAGGCCCTGGGAGAGTTTGTACTGTACACCACCACCTTACTTTATCATCACAGAACCGCCCAGGTACCAACCCGCCCGTCCTGTTCGCCCGCAGCAGGTATATCATCACCTGGCCACGTTGTGAAGACACAGATAGAGGGCCGGTGGGGCAGGGGAACAGATCGGAAAACGAGCATTGTACAGAGCCGATCCTGCCTTTTTATTGCTCCTCGCGACGAGGGTGGGGGCTTCCAGCACATCGAGCGGCAGCTTCCGAACCCTCCGCGGTGGGATATCACTGACTTGGCATTCTTATAGTGGCAGCCCTGGGTTGGGTCTGACCCTCACTGAGACCTGCTGTGAATTAAACTGTGTGTCACAGGAAACCCTCACCATCCATCAGCCTTGGTTCAATGGATCGCACTCTCGCCTCGAAGGCAGAAGGTTGTAGGTTTGAGTCAAACAACTCAAGCCCGTAGTTCAGGCAGATACTCCCAGTGTCAGTAAAACAATGAGAGAGATGATCAGATAATCTGCATTGGGGGGCGGGTAGAGAGACGGGGGAAGGGTAGAGAGACGGGGGAAGGGTAGAGAGATGGGGGGAAGGGTAGAGAGACGGGGGGGGGAAGGGTAGAGAGACGGGGGGAAGGGTAGAGAGACGGGGGGAAGGGTAGAGAGACGGGGGGAAGGGTAGAGAGACGGGGGAAGGGTAGAGAGACGGGGGGAAGGGTAGAGAGACGGGGGGAAGGGTAGAGAGACGGGGGGAAGGGTAGAGAGACGGGGGGAAGGGTAGAGAGACGGGGGGAAGGGTAGAGAGACGGGGGGGAAGGGTAGAGAGACGGGGGGAAGGGTAGAGAGATGGGGGGAAGGGTAGAGAGATGGGGGGAAGGGTAGAGAGATGGGGGGAAGGGTAGAGAGATGGGGGGAAGGGTAGAGAGATGGGGGGAAGGGTAGAGAGATGGGGGGAAGGGTAGAGAGATGGGGGGAAGGGTAGAGAGACGGGGGGAAGGGTAGAGAGACGGGGGGAAGGGTAGAGAGACGGGGGGAAGGGTAGAGAGACGGGGGGAAGGGTAGAGAGACGGGGGAAGGGTAGAGAGATGGGGGGAAGGGTAGAGAGATGGGGGGAAGGGTAGAGAGACGGGGGAAGGGTAGAGAGACGGGGGGGAAGGGTAGAGAGATGGGGGGAAGGGTAGAGAGACGGGGGAAAGGTAGAGAGACGGGGGAAAGGTAGAGAGACGGGGGAAAGGTAGAGAGATGGGGGAAGGGTAGAGAGATGGGGGGAAGGGTAGAGAGACGGGGGAAGGGTAGAGAGACGGGGGAAAGGTAGAGAGATGGGGGGAAGGGTAGAGAGATGGGGGAAGGGTAGAGAGATGGGGGAAGGGTAGAGAGATGGGGGAAGGGTAGAGAGATGGGGGGAAGGGTAGAGAGACGGGGGAAAGGTAGAGAGATGGGGGAAGGGTAGAGAGACGGGGGAAGGGTAGAGAGACGGGGGAAAGGTAGAGAGATGGGGGAAAGGTAGAGAGATGGGGGGAAGGGTAGAGAGATGGGGGGAAGGGTAGAGAGACGGGGGAAAGGTAGAGAGACGGGGGAAAGGTAGAGAGATGGCAGTAAAAGCAAATGGAAACAGGCAGCCAGGTAGTGGAAGTAATGGAGAGGAACAGGTCAGAGCCTGAGAGCCGAGCCTTTCCCAGCACAACACCGCAAGCCAAACACTTCCATTTCAAACAATGCCCAACCCCGCGCACCAGCTCGGCGGGTTTGCCAGATCTCACCTCCTTCCCCGTCAGGACGTGCCGTGCCAGCTTCACCTTGGCGAAGTTGCCTTTGCCGATGGTTTTGAGGAGCCGGTAGTTGCCGATGTGAGGAGTGTCCTCGGCAGTGGTGGCGATGGAGTTCCGACACCGCGGCATGCTGGACCTGCTGCTCGACTTTGGCTGTCCCTGGGGGTCCGGGTGGCCCCCCGTGTGCTGAAACACAAACACAAGGCATTGAGCAGTGTGCGGGGAGGGAGAAGCGCCACATCAGGGGAAGCCAAGCCGGAGTGGGAAACCAGGAGTTGTTACCGCGGCTACACAGAGGCAAAACATTTGGTCAGACTGCACAGCGCGGTGCTCGGGAATAAACTCATCGCACTGCCTGGGAGACAAAGCAAATAGGAAGCTTATTAAAGATCAGAGGGAGGCACAATTTTGCGGTGGGGAGGGAGGAATGTGAGGTGAATAAGAGAAGGGCTTTCGAACTAGTGGAACTAGTCCCCCGGACCACCTACAGCTGCCGTGCGGCCTGGGGATGGGGCAGGAAACCGGAGAGGGAAAACCGCGGCCACAAGTAGTGGACCAACACTCGATGGAAAAATAGCTGAACGTTTCCCCAAGTCTGCCTGCGGACGAAGCAGATTAAGCTCCCGGCAGAGCCACAGATAACCTGGTCATTGCCGTGCCCTCAAGTGCCGGTGGTGACCGTTCCCCAGCTAACCAGAACCAGCTCCTGATTAACCAGCAGTGCCAGGGTGAATCGCACATCTCCCTCACCAACAAACTAACGGCCGTAA
>NW_028225180.1:92022104-92059927 GCF_052327205.1 Somniosus microcephalus | reverse complement strand
GGCGGGGGCGAGGAGGGCGGGGCGAGGAGGGCGGGGGCGAGGAGGGCGGGGGCGAGGAGGGCGGGGGGCGAGGAGGCGGGCGGGGGGCGAGGAGGGCGGGGGGCGAGGAGGGCGGGGGCGAGGAGGGCGGGGGGCGAGGAGGGCGGGGGGCGAGGAGGGCGGGGGGCGAGGAGGGCGGGGGCGAGGAGGGCGGGGGGCGAGGAGGGCGGGGGCGAGGAGGGCGGGGGGCGAGGAGGGCGGGGGCGAGGAGGGCGGGGGGCGAGGAGGGCGGGGGCGAGGAGGGCGGGGGCGAGGAGGGCGGGGGCGAGGAGGGCGGGGGCGAGGAGGGCGGGGGGCGAGGAGGGCGGGGGCGAGGAGGGCGGGGGCGAGGAGGGCGGGGGCGAGGAGGGCGGGGGGCGAGGAGGGCGGGGCGGAGGGCGGGGCGAGGAGGGCGGGGGCGAGGAGGGCGGGGGCGAGGAGGGCGGGGGCGAGGAGGGCGGGGGCGAGGAGGGCGGGGGGCGAGGAGGGCGGGGGCGAGGAGGGCGGGGGCGAGGAGGGCGGGGGCGAGGAGGGCGGGGGCGAGGAGGGCGGGGGCGAGGAGGGCGGGGGCGAGGAGGGCGGGGGCGAGGAGGGCGGGGGCGAGGAGGGCGGGGGGCGAGGAGGGCGGGGGCGAGGAGGGCGGGGGGCGAGGAGGGCGGGGGCGAGGAGGGCGGGGGCGAGGAGGGCGGGGGGCGAGGAGGGCGGGGGCGAGGAGGGCGGGGGGCGAGGAGGGCGGGGGGCGAGGAGGGCGGGGGCGAGGAGGGCGGGGGGCGAGGAGGGCGGGGGCGAGGAGGGCGGGGGCGAGGAGGGCGGGGGCGAGGAGGGCGGGGGCGAGGAGGGCGGGGGCGGGCGAGGAGGGCGGGGGCGAGGAGGGCGGGGGCGAGGAGGGCGGGGGCGAGGAGGGCGGGGGCGAGGAGGGCGGGGGCGAGGAGGGCGGGGGCGAGGAGGGCGGGGGCGAGGAGGGCGGGGGCGAGGAGGGCGGGGGCGAGGAGGGCGGGGGCGAGGAGGGCGGGGGCGAGGAGGGCGGGGGCGAGGAGGGCGGGGGCGAGGAGGGCGGGGGGCGAGGAGGGCGGGGGCGAGGAGGGCGGGGGCGAGGAGGGCGGGGGCGAGGAGGGCGGGGGCGAGGAGGGCGGGGGGCGAGGAGGGCGGGGGCGAGGAGGGCGGGGGCGAGGAGGGCGGGGGCGAGGAGGGCGGGGGCGAGGAGGGCGGGGGCGAGGAGGGCGGGGGCGAGGAGGGCGGGGGCGAGGAGGGCGGGGGCGAGGAGGGCGGGGGGCGAGGAGGGCGGGGGGCGAGGAGGGCGGGGGCGAGGAGGGCGGGGGCGAGGAGGGCGGGGGCGAGGAGGGCGGGGGCGAGGAGGGCGGGGGCGAGGAGGGCGGGGGGCGAGGAGGGCGGGGGCGAGGAGGGCGGGGGCGAGGAGGGCGGGGGCGAGGAGGGCGGGGGCGAGGAGGGCGGGGGCGAGGAGGGCGGGGGCGAGGAGGGCGGGGGCGAGGAGGCGGGGGCGAGGAGGGCGGGGGCGAGGAGGGCGGGGGCGAGGAGGGCGGGGGCGAGGAGGGCGGGGGCGAGGAGGGCGGGGGCGAGGAGGGCGGGGGCGAGGAGGGCGGGGGGCGAGGAGGGCGGGGGCGAGGAGGGCGGGGGGCGAGGAGGGCGGGGGCGAGGAGGGCGGGGGCGAGGAGGGCGGGGGCGAGGAGGGCGGGGGCGAGGAGGGCGGGGGCGAGGAGGGCGGGGGCGAGGAGGGCGGGCGGGGGCGAGCGAGGGGGCGGGGGCGAGGAGGGCGGGGGCGAGGAGGGCGGGGGCGAGGAGGGCGGGGGCGAGGAGGGCGGGGGCGAGGAGGGCGGGGGCGAGGAGGGCGGGGGCGAGGAGGGCGGGGGCGAGGAGGGCGGGGGCGAGGAGGGCGGGGGCGAGGAGGGCGGGGGGCGAGGAGGGCGGGGGGCGAGGAGGGCGGGGGCGAGGAGGGCGGGGGGCGAGGAGGGCGGGGGCGAGGAGGGCGGGGGCGAGGAGGGCGGGGGCGAGGAGGGCGGGGGCGAGGAGGGCGGGGGCGAGGAGGGCGGGGGGCGAGGAGGGCGGGGGCGAGGAGGGCGGGGGCGAGGAGGGCGGGGGCGAGGAGGGCGGGGGCGAGGAGGGCGGGGGCGAGGAGGGCGGGGGCGAGGAGGGCGGGGGCGAGGAGGGCGGGGGCGAGGAGGGCGGGGGCGAGGAGGCGGGCGAGGGGGCGAGGAGGGCGGGGGGCGAGGAGGGCGGGGGCGAGGAGGGCGGGGGCGAGGAGGGCGGGGGCGAGGAGGGCGGGGGCGAGGAGGGCGGGGGCGAGGAGGGCGGGGGCGAGGAGGGCGGGGGCGAGGAGGGCGGGGGCGAGGAGGGCGGGGGCGAGGAGGGCGGGGGCGAGGAGGGCGGGGGCGAGGAGGGCGGGGGCGAGGAGGGCGGGGGCGAGGAGGGCGGGGGCGAGGAGGGCGGGGGCGAGGAGGGCGGGGGCGAGAGGAGGGCGGGGGCGAGGAGGGCGGGGGCGAGGAGGGCGGGGGCGAGGAGGGCGGGGGCGAGGAGGGCGGGGGCGAGGAGGGCGGGGGCGAGGAGGGCGGGGGCGAGGAGGGCGGGGGCGAGGAGGGCGGGGGCGAGGAGGGCGGGGGCGAGGAGGGCGGGGCGAGGAGGGCGGGGCGAGGAGGGCGGGGGCGAGGAGGGCGGGGGCGAGGAGGGCGGGGGGCGAGGAGGGCGGGGGCGAGGAGGGCGGGGGCGAGGAGGGCGGGGGCGAGGAGGGCGGGGGCGAGGAGGGCGGGGGCGAGGAGGGCGGGGGCGAGGAGGCGGGCGAGGAGGCGGGGGCGAGGAGGGCGGGGGCGAGGAGGGCGGGGGGCGAGGAGGGCGGGGGCGAGGAGGGCGGGGGCGAGGAGGGCGGGGGGCGAGGAGGGCGGGGGCGAGGAGGGCGGGGGCGAGGAGGGCGGGGGCGAGGAGGGCGGGGGCGAGGAGGGCGGGGGGCGAGGAGGGCGGGGGCGAGGAGGGCGGGGGCGAGGAGGGCGGGGGCGAGGAGGGCGGGGGCGAGGAGGGCGGGGGCGAGGAGGGCGGGGGAGAGGAGGGCGGGGGAGAGGTGGGGTGGGTGGGAGAGAAAGAAATGGTCACCTCGGCGGCAACAGCACATTCTGAAAATGTACGCATCTGCCAACATTTTTGCAACAGATGGGCAGGTCGTGATTACGACAAATTATTTTTTTACTGCTGAGAATGAGGTGTTAGTTCTAAAATAAATAATTTCTTCACCAGAGGTTGTCGTTCCGATGGATTAAACTCCCCCACGCCCCCCACCAGTGAAACTCAAGCCTCTTGTACAATGGCGCTTGATTCGACTGATGAGCAATTGGTTGGGGCAGTGAGTGGACAGACAGGGTAGGTCCCAGCTTCGGTCCTTGATCCGTGCAGAGATAGGTGGGGGGGCGGGGGGGAGGTAGAACGGGACGGGACGGAGGTGGGGGGGGGGGGGGAGATGTCTCATATCTCAGCCCGATAAGCGCCCAGTCGCCCCTGCACCTTTACGGATGTCGTGACGGCCTCAGTCAAATAGCGTCTCCCCAACCCGGTCAAAGAATGGGCTCCATGAGCAAGGTAGCGGAGTGCCACTGGCCAGAGCCTGTGGAACAGACACGGGCTCTCACACACACTTATCCAGTAAACATCTTATATCTGCGTGCTCTTCCTGTTTACAAAACCTTACTCCCTCTGCTCAATGTTTTTGTGTCAACTTTTTCCCCGTGATAAATTGCGATGCCCATGTTTAGAATGGGAACTGCCCGGGTTCATGTCACAGGTCGTTGCGTCTCCCAGCTCCTCAGCCCGTGCTGCAGAGATTAAAATCCCAATGGCTGCATAAAAGTAAGGATGGAATGTACCGCCTTAAAGTGGGGCTGAATTCTATCTGGCTCTCTGACCTCGCAGCGCCAGAAGACCACAATTAGTCTGACTCCCCTTGGGCACATCCACACGTACTGACAGAAACGTCACGCTCCAATTCAACGGCAGAGGGCTTTTAATAAATGAACATCGCGCTACCGCTCGGAACTTCATGAGCATGTTGCAATCCCACACAACTAGGAACACACTCCCCAAAGGCGGGGACAAAAGGGACTGGGCGCTCTTTGAAAGCAGAGGCAGGAAGCAAAGTAAATGAGCCAGGTCCTGATGTGGGAACAGCAATATTTCTTAGGGCAGCCTGAGCAAGGAGCTGTTCAGCAATGGGTTGTCAATCCAGGGCAGGATCAACAAGATTGGAGCTGAATTCCCAGCGCCACTCAAAGCTCACTGAATTCTCGTGCACTCGATAATGATTGTAAACCACTTCCAGACAGGCTCGAGCTGGCACATCTTCATATCACCCCGTCAAGCTCTCACTGTGTGCTTCCTGCTAACTCCAGTCTCGCTGCCTTTATTTCAAGCCTTTATAGTGTGATACTGCAGCCAGGGACACGAGTCACTTCCGTCCCTCGATTCCAGTCCGCAGGATGACTGCCCAGCTGTGGCCCCTCCATGGCTCACAGTCTCTGCACAGGAATCTAATACTGTCTGGCCTAAAATAGAACAGTCCTATTTGACCCAGGGCTTTGCGCACTTGTTTGCTCCGTTCCACTGTTTCAAGGACCCTATAAGGAAGCAACTGCACTCCGTGCAACCCTGCAAACACGGACAACACACAAACCCTGCCGTGCCAGGCCAACCCCGTGAACACAACCAAGTTTTACAAAACTCAATAGCGAATAAATGGGTAGACAGGGGGTGAATTACAAATCTTCAAACTAGACGAGAGGTCAAAATAACATCAAATGAGCACAAGTTTCCAGTGAAACGAGCAATCATCGGACTCCCAACAACGATTACACAGACCTCAAATTATTCACACACACACGCCTGCGGCTATCACGCCCCAGTAGCCATTCTACACACAAGCCTAGAAAGCAAGTGCTGACGGGCTATTCGACCGTGCAGGGCATCACAGACCTCCCTCACCCCCGCACGTTCAGGCCAAAGGCAAATCAGGTGGGAAAAAAAGGCCTGGTTGATGATGTTCCCCTCCCCGTCCAAGTGTAGGATCACCCCCCAAACCCCACCCTGGCCTGGAGGCTCCCCGGTCTACAAGCCTCGGTTCTACACCGGGTGGTGCATCTATCCACCGAGTCATCACGAGGAGCTCAGAATAAAACGGCGCAGATTAACCCGTGAGTACTCAATGTCTCTTGGAATGTGCACATTTGTTAACTGCCAAAAATGATTTTACTTTCATCCGCGGGTGGAGAGAGTGGAGCGAGGGTGGGGAGTGAGGGAGATGGGGAGATTTGAGGGGGGAGGAGGCCGGGACTTGGGGTGGGGGTGGGAACGGAGGGAGCACGGCACTCTCAGTGCTGGCTGCAGTATCAGCTTGAACAGTGCTCCTGTTGCCAAGGTCCAGTCCCACGCTATCACAGTCTCAGAGCTAGATTCACTGGCTCACCACCTGCTCAGTGCTTGAAGGAAAGCCGGGGGGGGGGGGGGTAAAAGGGGGGAAAGACTGGCGCTGGTGGGGGCGGGGAAAGAAGCACGATGCTGAGGGGGGGGGGGCGGGAGCACACCGCGCGAGTACTCCCATGGTCGAATGGCCCAGTCAAGGCTCAGACACGGACAGCAGCCGCTGGGGGCAAGGTGCCTGGATCGCAGCCAGAAGGGGAGACCACGGCAAGGAAAGACGTATTAAAAGCAAAATCCCTCTCTGATGAAAACACCTCGTCAACACCAAGTCTTGCAGAGGCTTGTTACCTTGCTGCCAAACTTGGCAAGTGCCTCCCAAAGGTGGGTGTCAATGACGACAAGGCCACCGTGCACTGAATGGAGAGAAAGGGCTTTAAAACACGGCCAACAGCTTGAAGCACCAAAGGTGCCCTGGGCCCTACCTTCATCCCAGTCGTCGGTCTCGCTCACGCCCCTGGTGGACTTTAAGACGAGGGCTAATTACACAAGAGTACAGTAACTGTTTACTGCTGGGTGGAACAACATGGAATCTCTGGGCAGTTAAGAGCGGCCCCACCCCGGTGAGGCAGCGGAACCGCACAGGTAGGAACTGCAACACTGGCCGGCCGCAAAAGGTGCGTCCCCTTCCTTGAAGCTCTTCCCGCAGGATTTCACGTCGACGTTTAGCGTCCACAGATGCAGAAAGCACACAAGGCCCGCAAAACCAACATTAAAGTTTCATTTCACCGCCCGGGAGGGGATCGGGTTACCGGCAGCTCAACAAGAGTTTCTGCACACGAGCAGAAGGCGGGGCGCTGGCTTCGGTTTCAGCCTCTGCCACGGGGACGGGGCGGAAGGATTGCCATTTCTCACGGTATCGCAAAGGCTGGCGACTGAAGCTCGGCACCGTGACAACACGAGAGCTTGCAGCGAGATTGGGAGTGGCGTTAGGCTTCAGGGACAGCGAATAGCGTGTGCTGTAACGTCACCCAGGTTGTAAAGATAGTCAGGAAGTGCCAAAAATCAAACATAGACCTGTGAGTGTGCTCAAACTCGGTGTGGGGGGGGGGGGGTGGGGGCGGGGAGAACAGGTGGTACCGCTTCCATTAACTCATTCACTGCCACCTAGCCACACTTTTAGAAGAGGAATACTTATAGATTACACCGCAGGTAACGTCAAATCTACTGAGAACCTTTTTATATCTCAGCCGGGATTTCAGCACACAATCCAGGCCGACACTCCCAGTGTCAGTACTGAGGGAGCGCCGCACTGTCGGAGGGGCAGTACTGAGGGAGCGCCGCACTGTCGGAGGGGCAGTACTGAGGGAGCGCCGCACTGTCGGAGGGACAGTACTGAGGGAGCGCCGCACTGTCGGAGGGGCAGTACTGAGGGAGCGCCGCACTGTCGGAGGGACAGTACTGAGGGAGCGCCGCACTGTCGGAGGGACAGTACTGAGGGAGCGCCGCACTGTCGGAGGGGCGGTACTGAGGGAGCGCCGCCCTGTCGGAGGGGCGGTACTGAGGGAGTGCCGCACTGTCGGAGGGCGGTACTGAGGGAGCGCCGCACTGTCGGAGGGGAAGCACTGAGGGAGCGCCGCACTGTCGGAGGGGCGGTACTGAGGGAGCGCCGCACTGTCGGAGGGGCGGTACTGAGGGAGCGCCGCACTGTCGGAGGGGCGGTACTGAGGGAGCGCCGCACTGTCGGAGGGGCAGTACTGAGGGGGCGTCGCACTGTCGGAGGGCCAGCACTGAGGGAGCGCCGCACTGTCGGAGGGCCAGTACTGAGGGAGCGGCACACTGTCGGAGGGACAGTACTGAGGGAGCGCCGCACTGTCGCAGGTGCCTTCTTTGAGATGAGATGTTCAGGTGGATGTTAAATATACCGTGGTACCAATCGAAGACCAGGAAGTTCCTTGTGTCCTTGTAGAATCATAGAATGATTCAGCACAGAAGGAGGCGATTCAGCTCATTGTGTCTGTGGCCAGCTCTTTATAAGAGGCCGCAATCAGTCCCACGCTCCTGCTCTTGCCCCATAGACCGGCAATGTTTTGTTCCCTTCAAGTATTTACCCAATTCTCTTTTGAATCTGCTGTGAGCGGGAGAGGGGGGGAAGGGAGGGAGCGGGGAGAGAGAGAGGGAGGGAGCGGGGAGAGAGAGAGGGAGGGAGCGGGGAGAGAGAGAGGGAGGGAGCGGGGAGAGAGAGAGGGAGGGAGCGGGGAGAGAGAGAGGGAGGGAGCGGGGAGAGAGAGAGGGAGGGAGCGGGGAGAGAGAGAGGGAGGGAGCGGGGAGAGAGAGAGGGAGGGAGCGGGGAGAGAGAGAGGGAGGGAGCGGGGAGAGAGAGAGGGAGGGAGCGGGGAGAGAGAGAGGGAGGGAGCGGGGAGAGAGAGAGGGAGGGAGCGGGGAGAGAGAGAGGGAGGGAGCGGGGAGAGAGAGAGGGAGGGAGCGGGGAGAGAGAGAGGGAGGGAGCGGGGAGAGAGAGAGGGAGGGAGCGGGGAGAGAGAGAGGGAGGGAGCGGGGAGAGAGAGAGGGAGGGAGCGGGGAGAGAGAGAGGGAGGGAGCGGGGAGAGAGAGAGGGAGGGAGCGGGGAGAGAGAGAGGGAGGGAGCGGGGAGAGAGAGAGGGAGGGAGCGGGGAGAGAGAGAGGGAGGGAGCGGGGAGAGAGAGAGGGAGGGAGCGGGGAGAGAGAGAGGGAGGGAGCGGGGAGAGAGAGAGGGAGGGAGCGGGGAGAGAGGGAGGGAGCGGGGAGAGAGAGAGGGAGGGAGCGGGGAGAGAGAGAGGGAGGGAGCGGGGAGAGAGAGAGGGAGGGAGCGGGGAGAGAGAGAGGGAGGGAGCGGGGAGAGAGAGAGGGAGGGAGCGGGGAGAGAGAGAGGGAGGGAGCGGGGAGAGAGAGAGGGAGGGAGCGGGGAGAGAGAGAGGGAGGGAGCGGGGAGAGAGAGAGGGAGGGAGCGGGGAGAGAGAGAGGGAGGGAGCGGGGAGAGAGAGAGGGAGGGAGCGGGGAGAGAGAGAGGGAGGGAGCGGGGAGAGAGAGAGGGAGGGAGCGGGGAGAGAGAGAGGGAGGGAGCGGGGAGAGAGAGAGGGAGGGAGCGGGGGGGGAGGGAGGGAGGGAGGGAGGGAGCGGGGAGAGAGAGGGGAGAGAGGGAGGGAGCGGGGAGAGAGAGAGGGAGAGAGGGAGGGAGCGGGGAGAGAGAGGGAGGGAGCGGGGAGAGAGAGGGAGGGAGCGGGGAGAGAGAGAGGGAGGGAGCGGGGAGAGAGAGAGGGAGGGAGCGGGGAGAGAGAGAGGGAGGGAGCGGGGAGAGAGAGAGGGAGGGAGCGGGGAGAGAGAGAGGGAGGGGAGCGGGGGGGGAGGGAGGGAGGGAGGGAGGGAGGGAGCGGGGAGAGAGAGGGAGGGAGCGGGGAGAGAGAGGGAGGGAGCGGGGAGAGAGAGGGAGGGAGCGGGGAGAGAGAGGGAGGGAGCGGGGAGAGAGAGGGAGGGAGCGGGGAGAGAGAGGGAGGGAGCGGGGAGAGAGAGGGAGGGAGCGGGGAGAGAGGGGAGAGGGAGGGAGGAGCAGGGAGAGGGGAGGGAGGGAGGGCGGGAGGGAGGGAGCAGGAAACCAATGAATGGATTAGCGTGTCGCATATTCCAGTATTGATCCCTGTAGATTTAACCAGGGACGTTGATGATAACAGGTCACTAATGCTCCTGTTTGTGCGCTGTGGAGACCTTCCGGCAACACACCCCACTAAACACACATTTTATCAGCTGCCAAGCAGATTATTTCTGTGCCTTTGGCTGAACAAACAATCGGGTTTTACAGAGAGTTTAAGCTCAGTGCCGTGCCACTGGGCTGCGAATGCTAGCTGTGGACACTCAGCCCCGGGACTGCCTACTTTAAGTGGCGATCGGGAGGTCCAGCTAGTCAATTCAATTCAATTCAAATCGCTTTATTGGCATGATAAGGTACATCTTATGTTGCCAAAGCATCAAAATACATTTATGGTTGAACACATAAACGCAGTTCTATTCATACAGTGTATAAACAGGTATATCCGAGTGTATAAATATACATTCGCATTGTTTATATATACTCTTTTCTTAGTCCCTCCCCTACACTTCAGCTGCACAGCGGTTTGTATCGCCCCAGAGTGGCCGGTGACTGGCGCGCTATTTGACTGAGTGGGCATCACTGCCGTCGCATGCCGCCCACACCTTGCCGCAGCGGCGACTGTCGCGGGAAGTGATTGGGATGTGGGAACCAATCCTTTCCATCCCTAACTCTCAGGTGCCGAGGGCAACGCGCCACAAACGTTGGCGGTGTGTGCGTGTCTGTCTGTGGCGCCCAGCTGGTTATATGAATACGATGAGCATCAAGAGCCCCCTTTCTCTCAGTCGCTGAAAAGTGAACCCCGATTTTGACCAGAGCATCAAGTAAACACTGTGTGAAAAACTACAAGAGGAAGTTTTGTAATTTAAGACTTCCGTACAAAAAAAAGAACTGTGCAGAGGGGAACTGTTCCAATGGTCACACACACAAAAACATAGTGCCTTTCACCACCTCAGTCACTGTTGTAATGTAGGAAACGTGGCAGCCCATTTGCGCACAGCAAGATCCCACCAACAGCAATGAGATAATGAGCAGATCATGTGTTTCTGCTGGGTTTGGTTCAGGGAAGAATGTTGGTTAGGACACCGGGGAGGACTCCCCAGCTCTTTAACATCAATGGCAGGCAGAGGGGGCTTCAGTTCAACGTCCGACCTGAAGGACAGAAGCTCCAACCAGGTAGCACTCCCTCAGCACTGCACAAAGTGTGTCAGACTGTGCTGGAGTGGGGCTCGAACCCACAACCGCCCGACCCAGAGGTGAGAGCGCGACTAAACGAGCCGAGCTGACGCTGATCTTCAACCCGTGACCAGAGTTTGAAGAGACAGAAGTCTCCAATGTCCAGAGAATGAAGCTGATCCCGCAACCAGCTCCCAACACAGGAGCCTTGTGGAGCCGACAGCACGCCGCAGTAACCGTGTCTGATCTAAGGTCAGTGGCCAGGAAGAGCCAATCTTACACTGGCACCATCACTGGCTGCGACAGGCACCCGCAGCAAGCTGCAACACGCTAACCTAAAATCAGCTTTGCAGAACCGTGCGGAGAGCTTGGCACAGAACGGAACTGCACTCTGATCTCCCTCAAGATTAGAAAGGAAGAAAGACTGGAATTTATATAGCGCCTTTCACGACCATCAGACGTCTTAAAAGCGTTTTACAGCCAATGAAGTACTTTTGGAGTGTCGTCACTGTTGTAATGTGGGAAACACGGCAGCCAATTTGCACACAGCAAGCTCCCACAGGCAGCAATGTGATAATGACCAGATCACGTTTTGTTATGTTGATTGAGGGATAAATATTTGCCCCAGGGCACCGGGGAGAACTCCCCTGCTCTTCTTCCAATAGCGGCCATGGAAACTTTTACGTCCACCTGAGAGGGCAGACAGGGCCTCGGTTTAACATCTCATCCGAAAGACGGCACCTCAGACAGTGCGGCGCTCCCTCAGTACTGCACCTCCCACAGTGCAGTGCTCCCTCAGTACTGCACCTCCCACAGTGCAGTGCTCCCTCAGTACTGCCCCTCCCACAGTGCGGCGCACCCTCAGTACCGCCCCTCCGACAGTGCAGCGCTCCCTCAGTACTGCCCCTCCCACAGTGCAGTGCTCCCTCAGTACTGCCCCTCCGACAGTGCGGTGCTCCCTCAGAACTGACCCTCCGACAGTGCAGCGCTCCCTCAGTACTGCCCCTCCCACAGTGCAGTGCTCCCTCAGTACTGACCCTCCGACAGTGCGGCGCTCCCTCACTACCGCCCCTCCGACAGTGCGGCGCTCCCTCAGTACTGACCCTCCGACAGTGCGGCGCTCCCTCAGTACCGCCCCTCCGACAGTGCGGCGCTCCCTCAGTACCGCCCCTCCGACAGTGCGGCACTCCCTCAGTACTGCCCCTCCGACAGTGCGGCGCTCCCTCAGTACTGCCCCTCCCACAGTGCAGTGCTCCCTCAGTACTGACCCTCCGACAGTGCGGCGCTCCCTCAGTACTGCCCCTCCCACAGTGCAGTGCTCCCTCAGTACTGACCCTCCGACAGTGCGGCGCTCCCTCAGTACCGCCTCTCCGACAGTGCGGTGCTCCCTCAGTACCGCCCCTCCGACAGTGCGGTGCTCCCTCAGTACTGCGCTCCCTCAGTACTGACCCTCCGACAGTGCAGTGCTCCCTCAGTACCGCCCCTCCGACAGTGCGGCGCTCCCTCAGTACGGCCCCTCCGACAGTGCGGCGCTCCCTCAGTACGGCCCCTCCGACAGTGCGGCGCTCCCTCAGTGCTGACCCTCCGACAGTGCAGCGCACCCTCAGTACGGCCCCTCCGACAGTGCGGCGCTCCCTCAGTGCTGACCCTCCGACAGTGCAGCGCACCCTCAGTACTGCCCCTCCGACAGTGCGGCGCTCCCTCAGTGCTGACCCTCCGACAGTGCAGCGCTCCCTCAGTACTGCCCCTCCGACAGTGCAGCGCTCCCTCAGTACTGCCCCTCCGACAGTGCGGCACTCCCTCAGTACTGCCCCTCCGACAGTGCAGCGCTCCCTCAGTACTGCCCCTCCGACAGTGCGGCACTCCCTCAGTACTGCCCCTCCGACAGTGCAGCGCTCCCTCAGTACTGCCCCTCCGACAGTGCGGCACTCCCTCAGTACTGCCCCTCCGACAGTGCGGCGCTCCCTCAGCAATGCACTGGAGCGTCAGCCTAGATTTTGTGCTCAAGTCTCTGGAGTGAGACTTGAACCCACAACCTTCTGACTCAAGAGGCGAGTGTGCTACCCACCGAGCCACAGCTGACACAGTTAGAGGGACGGCTGGCCTGAAGTGGAGAGTTGATGCAGTTGGAGATATATGGGCGAAGTTGGGGTTCACGCACGTTACTCCGGCAACTCTGGAGCTTAACTCTGCTGACAGCGGGTGACAGGAGAGCAAACGGAACCCATACTCCAGGCCGGGCCCTGCCAGCTCACCGTAACGGCTGCGCAGTTCACCCATACCATGAGAGACATGAAGAGAAATCACAACCACAATGGGCCGTGCTGCGAGTTCCCAATCTCAGGCACGCTGTCAGCTTGAGCACCTCGTGGGAAAGGCAAGACGTGGCGGGAAGGTAGGAGAGAGACAGACGGGATTACGGGGAGGATTCCTCCTCTCGGTACCATGTCCAGTGACCCTGCCATAACCTGCGGATGTCAGTCAAGGAAAGAATCAAGCTACTTTGTGATGCCCTTCACAGTCAAATAGTTTGGAGGTCTCAGGAGGCTACCAACATCCATGGAATACAGCAGCTGGGAGCGAGAGAGAGAGAGAGAAAAAAGGGGAAGAAAATTGGACGATGGGAACACAAAAAAGCGTCTGAAGTTTAAATTTGCATTACGACAGTAAACAACCAACAATCAGAACTCAGCGTCTCCATCACAATACAAATCCGTCAGCTTGACTGCTCCATTCCAGGGTACATCCCAAAATAACCTGCAGCAACAGCCACTTCCCTGCGATCACCGACGCACCTGTACCTTCAAAGCTGGCCGATTCTGCAAAGCTCTGTCAAGGGGCAGCGGGACACGAAAGCCCACAGCAGGACCTCCCATGGTGACCGGGCAGCTCACAGATACCGAATCATAGCAGCAGCAACACCCCCCGCACTGCATCCCCACACTGAGCCCAATGTGTGAATGGGAACTCTCCGAGCAGCCGCTAGCTTGGGAGGAGGTCAGGAGAGGTGGTTACATGGCAAGGGGGGGGGGGGGGGGGGAGAAGGGGGCCAACAAGCCTCTTACACGGGGGGAATGTCCCACTCCTGATAAATATACCATGACCCCCACTACTGGACACTGGCCAAGGGTAGGGTTGGTCTAGTCCGTGACGCCCTCCACAATAGGATACCCAACTCCCAACACCAAAGCTCGCCTAATGGCCATGTGGGTGACTGCCGGCCAGGACCCCTCGGAGGAAGGGCAGCGCTTTTAGGAGAGGAGGGGACAATGCAGGAGAGAGGGGAAAAACACAGAACAGCTGGTAAGCTTAGAGTAAACACAATTCATGCCTGGCTAAACCTCTCCCCTCAAACAACACAACAGAGAACAGTGCAGAACTGGGCTCCAAAGGTCACATCCGCTCCTTACACACAGAGGGAGGAAGCACCCCACCCCCCCCCCCGCCCCTTACACCATCACGTTAACAGTGGGTATTAAGGTCATGAACGCAGCCTTTCCAGTGTTCCTGGCCCATCTCCCCCGCTAGGTTCCACAGGGGCAGTCAGACCCCAGTGTCGTCCTGGAGTGTGGAACTCGCTACCATCGGTTGCGGCAAATAGTTTAGACGCTTTCAAAAGGAAACTAGACAAGTCCATGAGAGAAAAGGGAACAGGAAGATAGGCTGAAACGATGTCGATGGAATGGGAGGCGACTGGGGCGGAGTACAAACACCAGCACAGGCTGGCTGGGCCGAATGGCCTGTTTCTGTGCTGTATATTTTATGTAATTCAGGTGAAGTAGGGTCCGAGGACAGAGGCTAATCGGACCAGGCGTGCAGCAGTAGAGGCCGAGGAGCAGACACACACACACAAACCTGAGGCGCTATTGCACCACCAATGGCAGGAGAGTGCAATTACAGCGTGACGTTTACATAGGCAGTTTGCATTAGAATGGAAGTGCACAAACATCGGTGTGATTTGTATATAGATAGTGACCAGCTTCAGAGTCAGAGCGTTCCGCTTACTCTGGTAAACTGGTCCGGTCTAGCATCGGTAACCTCCCTCCGAGGGGAGGGTTAACCGAGGCATCTAATCAGCACATCATTTGTCACATAACCCAAGACCAGCCCTCTCCGAACGTCCAGGCAATTCAGGACGAGCCCGTGAATAAGAAATGTAATCACAAATACAACCGAGCGACCAGGGCTAAAGGTGGCCCCACCGGCCACAGAGTACGGACATCCCAACCATATACTGGTGAAAACACTCTACACTGATATTCAACTCTTTAGAAAGCAGGTGGAGCGATTTTTCACACTCACACACAAGGTTGCTAATGGTTACTGGGTTTCAGTCAGTGTATAAACGGCCCGCAGAAATATCACTGATACACAGCTTTCATCTCTTCCACACACAACAGCAGCTCCCTCACATCCTGGGGTTGAGGGAAGGAGTTTGGACCTCCCTCCTGGGTATGACTGAGCGCATCATTTAAGAAACAAGCTCAAATTCTGCTTTACTTTTTGGAGCTGGTCCCAGCCGAGCCCAGGGCCCCTGGTCAGCCTCAGCCCCTCTCAGGGGCTTTCGGCGGGCTGGAATGTCACACGGAACTGAAGCTCAGCATCAGCGAAGGTGGGGGCAGGGCGGGGCAGGACGACAGCCCTCCTCCACCGTTAACCAGCCCTCCTCCACACACTCCCGTGCAGATCGCCACAGCTTCCCATGTACATGGGGATTGGAAGTCTGCGCCTGCGAGAGGACAGGATCCCCCATTATAGGGAGTATACAGTGACTGGGGTGGGGGGGATGAGAGAGAGAGAGAGTCGGGCCTAAATGTTTGCACGGATGCTAATTTTTTCAGCCAAGTGATCACAGAATCCCAGAAACCCCACAGTGCAGATAGAGGCCATTTCGGCCCATCGAGCCTGCACCAACACATATCCCACCCGATCCCCGTAACCCCTACATCAACACATATCCCACCCTATCCCCGTAACCCCACATATTTAATCCCCCCAACACTAAGGGTCAATTTATCATGGCCAATCAACCTAACCCGCACATCTTTGGACTGTGGGAGGAAACCGGAGGAAACCCACGCAAACACGGGGAGAATGTGCAAACTCCACACAGACAGTCGCCCGAGGCCGGATTCGAACCCGGGTCCCTGGCGCTGTGAGGCAACAGTGCTAACCACTGTGCCACCGTGTGCAATCGGATAACTTTGCCCCCTCAAAGACTTGCGTTTCGACAGCACCTTTCACCCCCTCAGGACGTCTCAAAGCGTTTACAGCCAATGAAGTACCTTACGTTTAGTCACTGCTGTAATGTAGGAAAGGCGGCAGCCAATTTGCCCACAGCAAGCTCCCACAAACAGCAATGTGGTAATGACCGGATAATCTGCTTTAGCGATGTTGGTTGAGGGATAAATATCGTAGGGACATCAGGGAGAACTCCCCTGCTCTTCTTCGAAATAGTGGGGCCTTGAACCCACAACCTTCTAAACTCAGAGGCGAGAGTGATACCCGCTGAGCCACGGCTGACCCCCTATTGGGTGGAGACATACAGGGGAAAGAAATCGACCTCGTCCACAGCTGGCACCAGGAGCCAAACACTAGACAACAGATCTAATGCCCGCCATCACATTCCTTATAGAGGCTGCTCTGCCTTCTAACCCCCTCACCCCCCCGAAGAGACCTACGCCTGGGGTGCAGCTTGGCAGGCACTATAGCCGTCCTCTAGTACAGGAAACTTTGGTTTATCCGGAGGTTAACTGTCCGGAATGCTCGAGCCACCGGCAAAAATCAGGAGCCGTTTCGTTAGGTTTTTTTTCTTTTCGTTGCTTTTTTTTCCACCAGTCAGGCTCTGCAAGGTCTCGCTGAAGCTGTTGCTAAGCTACAGAGACGCTTGCAAGGTACGGCCGACTGTTTAGAAGCTGTTGCTAAGCAACAGGGTTTGTTGCTAGATATGGAGCTCAAAATCTCCGTATGTTTCAACATTAGCGCTGGTTTGTCCGGCAGTTTTGATGGGACGGCAACAGCTCGGTCCCGTCGGTGCCGGATAGCACAAAGTTTCCTGTACCTTGCCCAACTGACCATCCTTCTAGACAGCGAAGAGCGGACAGACTATTCGACCAGAGGTTGCAGCGCGGCCGAGCCCAACTCCTGTACCCACTGACATTCACACGCTCTCATTTTCCACCGGGTGTCGCTGGATGGCAATCAGGAGCGGGAACCCTGGGCAAGATCTCAACTCTCCCGAAACCGGGGCACTGAGGCAAACTGTCCTGCCCTTTCCCATTGGCTAAGATCAACTAGCTCAGAATGGAACCTGGGACTCTTCCTGCTCTGTACACCAGACTGCCCACTTACCAGCCGAGCCATCAGGGGCGCTGTGCTTTTAGATCTGGTCAGCATTTAGAAAAGCAGACACAATTCTCGCGGCAGCAGTCACGAATCCAGCAACGGATGAGAATGATCTAATTTGCCATCAATTAAAGGCAGTAATGGCCTGGTTATCGAGACAGCTGCTGCAGGCAGCACACCGAGTGGGTCACAGCTCCAACGTAGTCAGCTCATGTTCCGCAGACAATGCTGCGATAACAGACCACGCGCACAGATGTATTTTTAGTCTTTTATAAAGTCTGATGCGTGCATCAGCTGGAGAAAAAAATAAAAAATCTTTGAAGGAGCCAGGAAGAGTAGAGGAGCGCCTGGGTAAAGCGAGAGTTAGGACTGCTGTGCCTTGTATATAGACAGCACCCCCACCAGACCCCGGGAACCTGGTTGGTAAAGACACTGTGTTATACGGGCCAGGGGGTCGCAGGAGTGATTCACAGACTATGCATAGGAACAGGAGGAGGCCATTTAGCCTCTCGAGCCTGTTCCGCCATTCAGTGAGATCATTGCACGATCTGTGACCTAACTCCATAGAGCCGCCTTTGGCCCACATCCCTTAATACCTTTGGTTAACAGAAAGCTATCAATCTCCAATATAAAATTAATTGATCTCGCATCAACTGCCGTTTGCGGAAGGGAGTTCCAAACTTCTACCACCCTTTGTGTCGAAGTGTTTCCTACCTTCACTCCTGAAAGGTCTGGCTCTCATTTTTAAGACTATGCCCTCTAGTCCTAGACTCCCCCCTCTAGTCCTAGACTCCCCAACCAGCGGAAATAGTTTCTCTCTACCCACCCCCTTATCAGTTCCCCTTAATATCTAAAACTTCGATCAAATCACCACTCAACCTTCTGAATTTCAGGGATACGACGTTAGCTTGTGCAATCTCTGCTCGTACACGGAGTTTGCTGATAGAGTCATAGAGTCATAGAGTCATACAGCACAGAAAGAGGCCCTCCGGCCCATCGTGTCCGCGCCGTCCATCCATCCCTGTCCAATCTAATCCCATTTTCCAGCATTTGGTCCATAGCCTTGTAGGCTATGGCGTTTCAAGTGCTCATCTAAATGCTTCTTGAATGTTGTGAGGGTTCCTGCCTCTACCACCCTTTCAGGCAGTGAGTTCCAGATTCCAACCACCCTCTGGGTGAAAAAGTTCCTCCTCAAATCCCCTCTAAACCTCCTGCCCCTTACCTTGAATCTATGCCCCCTTGTTATTGACCCCTCTACTAAGGGGAAAAGTTCCTCTTTATCTACCCTATCTATGCCCATCATCATTTTGTACACCTCAATCAGGTCCCCCATCACTGATCTCAGGAGGCAAAGGGAAAAACTGCTAATCAAAGTCCGAAAGACAAGAAAACAAACAATAATCAGAAAGTTGGGAAGCTGGGAGCAAGTTTTCACCAAAACAGTAATCGGTTCGAGGAATGAGCCACTGAAGGGAGCTCCCTTTCGGAGAGAGCGGAGCTTGAGAGGAGAGTTGGAAGGGGAAAGAAATTGCAGGAGAAAGGGGAGCATGCCGTCCTCAGGGAGGCGAGTGGTCTGGGTCCGTTGTGAAGGTGGAATGATGAGGTACAGCATACAGTAAGTAGTCCGTGCTCCTGCCCACGCTCAGCTGGTGAACTTTATTTATTTACCACAGAGCAAGAGTTGGGAGATTTCAGAAACTCGCTCTACAGAGACACCAGGTGGTCATGGCCTGCAACTGCACCGTGACGGCTGAGAGTGAAATTGAATGGGAAATGTTGACATAGCAGATACTATGGGAAATGCGAGCACAAAAGCCTACTAATACACGAGGGAGAAAGGAATAGAAGGGTGTGTTGATAGGGTGGGAGGAGGCTCGTGTGGAGCATAATGGCCTGCTCCTGTGCTCCACATTCTATGTAATAGTGTGACAAACTTTGGACAGCAGGAAGTAAGGTTTATTGCTCCTTAATGGCCTTTCCCTGCTACTATAAGTTCTTCTATTCACACAATGCCCGGATATTCAAAATATCTGATGCCATTTCAACGGTGAAGAAATCAATTTGAGATCTTTAGCTTGTCGTACAGCAGCTCATTAAACGATTCCACGAGACTGAACGGGTTCCCAATGGGGCATGCTGCTCATTTCGAAGAGGTGGGGGGGGGGGGGGGGCTGGGGTTGTCAATCACTGGTGCGCCTGTCAATGTCACTCTGCCCAGGGCAAGATGCCCTCTCCTTATACACCACCTTATCAGGTTGAAACGTCTCCAAATCGCTTCACACAATGAGTTGTGTTTGGTTATGCAGGTAAACACGACAGCTATTCTGTGCCAGACAACATCCTACAAACAAGCTGGTCATTTACATTAAAGAGCCAGTGCAGCTTATATTTAAACTCCAACTATATTTAAAGGACCAACAGACCCAGGACCACTTAGACTGCAGGGAAGCTGCATCCCTCGATTGTGTCCCAGCACATCAACGGTAATGTAGGAATCGCCAGACACAAAAGGACCACGGTCTATCTAGTTCGCCCGCTACCATCCTGGTAGTGGCATGATATGATAACGGAGTTGTTGACCATTCACAGCGATCAATCTCGATCAGTGAGTCTACAACAGACCCAGCCACGAGGCGAGGAAAACCCCCAGTGCTGGAGAGCTTTGGGAACCAGAGGTCCAAAGTCACCTGTTCCTCCCGAGCACGCTGCACTCCCCACACGTCATGGCTCAGATTGCTCAGATACCGGAGCCCAAAATATTATTTTCCTGAAAAAAATCCATTTAATTTGCATGTGAATGAATCAATAGTAACCGCTCCCACCGTCTCCCTAGGGAGCCTGTTCCACAGATTGACCACTCGCTCACTGAGACATTGTTCCCGCAGATTCGTTTCAAACTTTCCTCCCCTTCAGGCGCAGGCCGGGCCCTCTGGATCTACTGTTCTGGACAAGGGGAGACAGCTGGTCACGGTCAACATGATCCAGTCCCTTTAGAATCCTAAAGATAGCAATCATATCACCTCTCGCCTTCGCCTCTGCAGTGATAAGACGTCCAATTCACACAACCACTCCTCACAATCCAACGCTTAATCATTCTGGTGGCTCACAGACTGGTTCAGTTGCATCTCAAAGTGCTTCTTTGTGGCTCTAATGTGGAGATAAGTGCTCAGGTCGCCAGGTATAGTCAGAACAGCCCGGTGTGATTAATCCAGAGGTGGTGGAGACATCGCGTGTGGGTAGGACTAAGAGCCAAAGCATCCGAAAGGAACGTGCCCTGGCTCCTGCACTGCCTATCCCATTATCACTTTATGGCACAGCGGGCTTCGGTTTTTTGTGCCCCCTCCCCTACTCTGAAGATCTCGATTCCCACTGGGGTCTGGCTCATCTGCCAGCAGCCCCGCTATCCACCCCCCCGCCCCAAAAGGCCGAGCCTGGACGCTGACTTCGACCATCAGCAGCTGGGGGTGGGGGGGCGGTGACCAGGAGCGGCAAACCCGGCAGACTCGTCCATTCCCTGAAGCAGTGGCTGAGCCAGCAGTACGGGTCATACTGCCACCTAGCTGGTTCAGCACAGGTGGAAGGAGGGATCTCCCTGATCGGTGTCACTCCACTCCGCACTGAGCGGTGAATTCACAAAGCGAGCGTTTGGGTTTTAGAAGCAGAGAGCTGGCAGCATGGACGCTGGTGGGACCCACAACGCAAAATGAACAACGCTGCCAGGAGTCACCTTTGCCCCAATACACGTCGAATCTCTAGAAATACACAGCATGGATTGGTTTCACAGTTGTTAAAAGCAGAGAAACATGCTGGGGGGAGACCATCACCATGTGCCTGCATGCTGGTGTGTGTTTGGCGTGTTGCTGCATGCACAGCCCTGTTTACTTTTTCTCCTTGCTCCGTGAGAAGCCACACAAACACTTCCCAATGAAACTGCCCGAAGGGCAAACGCGAGGCTCCCTCGCTACCCACGCTCTTTACCTTCCCGTTTGTAAAACTGCACCGCAGCAGAACATCAAGTAGCTCCAAACGCAGGCCAGCGGCCCACAGGGGTTCAAGCCCCTCTGCAGGAGCCCAGCACATAATCTGGACCCACACAGACACTGCCCCGACATTAAACCGAGGCCGCCCCCCCCCCCCCGGGGTTCAGGTGGATGTTAAAGATCCCCACGGCACTACTGGAGATGGGAGTTCTCCTGGTATCCAGGCCAAAATTAGAATCAGAGAAATTTACGGCACATTCGGCCCATCGTGTCCGTGCCGGCCGACAAAGAGCTCTCCAGCCTAATCCCACTTCCCAGCTCTTGGTCCGTAGCCCTGTAGGTTACGGCACCTCAAGGGCATATCCAAGTACTGTTTAAATGTGATGAGGGTCTCTGCCTCGACCACCCTCTCAGGCAGTGAGTTCCAGACCCCCACCACCCTCTGGGTGAAAAACGTTCTCCTCAACTCCCCTCTAAACCTCCGACCAATTACTTTAAATCCATGGCCCCTGATTATTGACCTCTCTGCGAAGGGAAATAGGTCACAGAATCATAGGTCCTTCCTATCCACTCTATCTGGGCCCCTCAATTTTTATACACCTCAATTAAATCTCCCCTCTGCCGCCTCTGTTCCAAAGAACACAACCCCAGCCTCTCCAATCTTACCTCCTAGCTAAAGTTCCCCAGTCCCGGCAACACCCTGGTAAATCTCCTCTGCACCCTCTCTAGGGCAATCACATCTTTCCTGGAATGTGACCAGAACTGCAGGCAGTACTCTAGCTGCGGCCTAACTAGTGTTTTATACAGTCCCCTCTCAACCATCAGCAAAAAGAAACAGATTAACTGGTCATTTACCTCATGTATTGTCTGCAGAATCTTGCTGTGTATTTTGAAGTAATTCATTGTGCGTCCAGCTTAGAGACATTTGCCACACGGAACTGCGCTGTGTGAATGTGACTCTCTCTCTTGCAAAGGCATACGTCACCCTGCAATCACTGCACACCTACACACATCTTGTGAAATGTTTCAAAACTCGGGCGAGATCGTGGCCAGATGTCGCCCACATTTGCTGTTGCAACTAAATGCACGCTAATGGGAGGGATGCAGGTAGCAGGCTGCGTCAAGAGCAGCACGGGATCCCCTGCACGGGTCCAGTCAGGTGCGTGATGCTGATCGGGGCGAGAGAATGGAGTCGACTGACTGTTTTCAGCACTGGGGAAAGGTTATTTAGTGTCCAGTCTCCCAGCATCACGGCCGCACTCAATTACTAACGGCTGGCTGCCCCCACAAGGTGGCTCCCCCCCTCCCTCCCCGTGTGACTCAGACAGGGCCGAGACCACAGCTATTCACAATATATATTAATGATCTAGACAAGGGAACTAGATGTAATATCGCCAAGTTTGCAGACGACAAAGCTGGGTGGGCGCGTGTGCTGTGAGGAAGATGCAGAGAAACTCCAATATGATTTGGACAGGTTGGGTGATTGGGCAGATGCAGTATAATGTGGATAAATGCGAGGTTATCCACTTTGGTGGCAAAAACAGGAAGACAGATTATCTGAATGGCAATAGATTGGGAGAAGGGGAAGTGCAACGAGACCTGGGTGTCCTTGTGTACCAGTCGCTGAAGGTAAGCATGCAGGTGCAGCAGGCAAATGGTATGTTGGCCTTCGTAGAGAGAGGGTTTGAGTACAGGAACAAGGATGTCTTGCTGCAGTTGTACAGGGCCTTGGTGAGACCACACCTGGAGTATTGTGTGCAGTTTTGGTCGCCTTATCTGAGGAAGGATGTTCTTGCCATGGAGGGAGTGCAGCGAAGATTCACCAGACTGATGCCTGGGATGGCAGGAATGACGTATGAGGAGAGATTGGGTCGATTGGGCTTATACTCGCTGGAGTTTAGAAGAATGAGAGGGGACCTCATTGAAACTTATAAAATTCTAACAGGACTGGACAGGCTAGATGCAGGAAGGATGTTCCCGGTGGCGGGGGAGTCCAGAACCAGGGGTCACAGTCTAAGGATGAGGGGTAAGCCATTTAGGAGAGAGATGAGGAGGAATTTCTTCACCCGAGAATGGTGAACCTGTGGAATTCTCTACCACACAAGGCAGTGGAGGCCAATTCATTAAATGTATTCAAGAAGGAGTTGGATATATTTCTTAAGGCTAAAGGGATCAAGGGATATGGGGAGAAGGCAGGGACCGGGTACTGAATTTGGATGATCAGCCATGATCGCATTGAATGGCGGAGCAGGCTCGAGGGGCCGAATGGCGGACTCCTGCTCCTATCTTCTATGTTTCTATGTTTCTAAAATAAGAATCCCATGCAGGAGAACCAGCCTCACGGTGCTGTTCGACTCCTTCTCGAGCACCTGGGTAAGGCAGACAAGGCTGTAATGAGTGTCCATCTCTAACTGCACTGAGGTGGTGCCGGGCCTCTGCACGGATTGTGTTTTACAACTTCAGGGGGCACTGACAGTTGACCACTTGGTGTGGGACTGGAGTCACGTGTAGGCCTGGCCAGGTCGAGGTGGCTGAAGGACACTTGGTGTGGGACTGGAGTCACGTGTAGGCCTGGCCAGGTCGAGGTGGCTGAAGGACACTTGGTGTGGGACTGGAGTCACGTGTAGGCCTGGCCAGGTCGAGGTGGCTGAAGGGCACTTGGGGTTTTTTTTATGAAACAATCCAGCAGCTTCCATCATCACTTTATTCCAGGGCAGCAGCAGAAGCGGACAAAGACGCCAGTCTGCTCCTTCCGGTTTCAATCGGTCGTCTTTCCAAGTCCCAGAGTTATTTTAGACTCGTGCCTGTGAAACCGAGGGGGAGGACCCGCAGCCCAGCGATGCCCCCACCCAGACACAAGGCCGAACAGTTGCCTGATCCTCGCAGGTCTCCCACCCACCCCGCTCCCTCCGGCTCAGCACAGCTCCCACAGGCCATGACACGAGCACTGGTGCTCTAACCCCCAGCATCACTCCACCCCCTGCCCAAAAGGTGACTCCTCTCCTGAAGGCGCTGACTGAACATAGGAACAGGAGGAGGCCATTCGGCCCCTCGAGCCTGCTCCGCCATTCAATGAGATCCTGGCTGATCTGCGACCTAACTCCACATACCCACCTTTGGTCCATATCCGTTAATACCTTTAGTTAACAAAATTCTAGCAATCTCCAATTTTAAATTGACCCAAGCATCAATTGCCATTTGCGGAAGAGAGTTCCAAACTTCTACCACCCTTTGTGTGTAGGAGTGTTTCCTAATTTCACTCCTGAAAGGTCTGGCTCTAATTTTTAGACTATGCCCCCTTGTCCTAGACTCTCCAACCAGCAGAAATAGTTTCTCTCTCTACTCTATCTGTTCCCCTTAATATCCGGAAAACTTCGATCAGATCACCCTTAACCTTCTGAATTACAAGGAATACAACCCTAGTTTGTGTAATCTCTCCTCATAATTTAACCCTTGGAGTCCAGGTATCATTCTAGTAAACCTACGCTGCACTCCCTCCGAGGCTTTCTGATCAATGACAGTCAGCAACACCAGGTATCTCACCCGAGTGCCCTCCTACATGGAGACTGTTCGACTGTGAAGAGACACCAAGCCACGTCAAATCATGGCCTCAGCGGCATGCAGACATACCAGCAGGGGTCACTGGTCAATGGCCAGGAGCAGGAACCGTGGGCAATCACCCTCCTCTCACCCAAGGGGGATACTGAGACGGAGGCCATGGGCAATAAACCCTCCACTACCCGTGTCAGCATTGGCTCAGTGGGCAGCACTCTCGCCTGAGTCAGAACATCGTGGGTTCAAGCCCCACTCCATAGACTTGAGCGCCATAACCCAGGTCAACACTCCCAGTGCTAGTACTGAGAGCGCCGCACTGTCGGAGGGGCGGTACTGAGAGCGCCGCACTGTCAGAGGGGCGGTACTGAGAGCGCCGCACTGTCGGAGGGGCGATACTGAGAGCGTCGCACTGTCGGAGGGGCGGTACTGAGAGCACCGCACTGTCGGAGGGGCGGTACTGAGAGCGCCGCACTGTCGGAGGGGCGGTACTGAGAGCGCCGCACTGTCGGAGGGGCGGTACTGAGAGCGCCGCACTGTCGGAGGGGCGGTACTGAAAGCGCCGCACTGTCGGAGGGGCGGTACTGAGAGCGCCGCACTGTCGGAGGGGCGGTACTGAGAGCGTCGCACTGTCGGAGGGGCGGTACTGAGGGAGCGCCGCACTGTCGGAGGGGCGGTACTGAGGGAGCGCCGCACTGTCGGAGGGGCGGTACTGAGGGAGCGCCGCACTGTCGGAGGGGCGGTACTGAGGGAGCGCCGCACTGTCGGAGGGGCGGTACTGAGGGAGCGCCGCACTGTCGGAGGGGCGGTACTGAGGGAGCGCCGCACTGTCGGAGGGGCGGTACTGAGGGAGCGCCGCACTGTCGGAGGGGCGGTACTGAGGGAGCGCCGCACTGTCGGAGGGGCGGTACTGAGAGCGCCGCACTGTCGGAGGGGCGGTACTGAGAGCGCCGCACTGTCAGAGGGGCGGTACTGAGAGCGCCGCACTGTCGGAGGGGCGGTACTGAGAGCGCCGCACTGTCGGAGGGGCGGTACTGAGGGAGCGCCGCACTGTCGGAGGGGCAGTACTGAGGGAGCGCCGCAGTGTCGGAGTGGCTGTTTTTTGGATGAGACGTTAAACCGAGGCCCCGTCTGCTCTCTCGGGTGGATGTAAAAGATCCCACGGCCACTATTGGAAGAAGAGCAGGGGGAGTTCTCCCCGGTGTCCTGGGGCCAATATTTATCCCTCAACCAACATCACTAAAACACACAGCTCACATTAACTTTTATAGCAACGCATTAGCAAAATAAAATCTCCACTGCAATCAAAACTAATCATCAGGAAGTTACCGTGGGAAACAGATTAATACTCAGAGCAGGCTGCGTCTGCAGGGTTTCAATAGGGTAGGTCGTTTCTAGTGGCAGGAGGGTCGGTAACCAGAGGACACAGATTGAAGAGAATCGGTAAAAGAACCAGAGGGGAGATGAGGAGAATGTTTTTCCGCAGCGAGTTTTTGTGATCTGGAATGCGCTGCCTGAAAGGGCGGTGGGAGCAGATTCAATAGTAACTTTCAAAAGGGAGTTGGAGAAATACTGGAAAAGGAGAAATGTGCAGGGCTGTGGGGAGAGAGCAGGGGGGAGTGGGACTAATTGGAGAGCTCTTTCAAAGAGCCGGCACAGGCACGATGGGCCAAATGGCCTCCTCCTGGGCTGTGAAATTCTATAATCTGACAGTCCTGTTGTAAATGATGAAACTCCACCTGAACGGGTTTGTTTTCTGAAGTTACTGCAGACAGGAGGCGAGCTGCTGCCAGTACACGGTGCCAGGAGGCTGCAGGCCCCAGTGCCAGCCCACAGAAAGGTGCATTAGTGCAGCACCTTCAATGTCATAAAACACCCAAAGGTACTTGGTACAGCAGAGAGCCGGAGGAGAACTCGGAAGGCAAACTGAAAACAGAGTGGGAGGAAAGTGGGGGGGGGGGGTGGTGGGGAGGGGGGAGGATTTGACCAACGCTTGATAGAACGATGGAAAGTGAATCATTTTTTAAAGTGACCAGCCTCACGGCAGCTCAATCCCATCCTCCCAGCAAAAAGCAGCACCGGACCGGAATGTATTTGGTTCTTTCATTTACTAGCCGAGCAGCAGGCATATTAATTTACTGGTTAACTGGGAGCACGTACACGATCTTGTGCAACAATTTAAACCAGGAAGTGGTTTATTATTTTCAGTGGGGACTTGACGGGACACATTTCGACACTGTTCCTGCTCGCCTGTCTACACTCACCAGCTAAGAGGGCAGGAATGGGCTAACATTCCTCACTGGCACTATTATTAGCTCTCTGGTTAGCGTGTGGACAACCAGCCCCGAGGTGCTATTTTAGCTAAAGGTGTCACAATTATTAACCAGGTTACAGGCTTCTCTAAAGTAATGCACAGGAAGTTTACACAAATGTGTTAATCAGCGACCTAAAGACACCCGGGGCGGGGGGGAGGATTTCAGTTCTCTGTGCGAGGAATCGCGGGCATGAAGCCATGCAGTAATGGTCCACGGAACAGCTAGTGACTGCGGCACAGGCTCACTCTGCAGGACAATGTCGCTGATGCCAGCTGACGTTCAGGTACCTCGACTGAATGGGCATTTCTCCTGGCTGGAGGGGGCATGTCTCGTCCGAGGCCCCAAGCTGATCACAGGCGACGCAGCTCACCGCCCAGGAGGAGGCAGCAATCAGGAGTGCGAGCCCTGCCGTATTTCTCTGCTCCCTTCCCACCACAATCCCATAGTGGCCGAGGCCAACCTCCAGTGCCCCGAATGCTGCCTCGGGTGAGGTGAGTTAACTCAGCACAGACCAAGGATCGAACTTCCGCCCTACTGGGCACCTGTATAGCGGAGGGACTCGCCAGGTGACGCACTGAAAACCTCGGGCGTCGAAGGAGCGACCAGGAAGCATTGTGCAATCACAAGGTCTGGGTCACTGAACCAACGGAACAAAACCTCAAGATGGATTAGGACAATGGACGATTCTTAGTTATATAAAAGAATCAGGGGCAACAAACAAAGCCACAATTAGCAAGAGGCAACAAGTGGCAATCAGATGAAATCGCAGCCTGCCCTGAGCTAGCTGAGCTCAGGCAGGCTGGCCGCCGGAGCGGGCCTTAGCATCCCGGGGGCGGGGTAGAATAAAGCAGCCAGGGTTCACTCCCGCTCGGGATTCAGTGCCTCCTGCTGGGCAAGGACAGCAACAAGCTGTGCCACCGCACCCCACCTTCAGAAGAAATAAATAACCGGGACCCAAAGAGACGAACGTCATTGCTGGCCAGGCCCCGACAGACACAAAATATAATCCTTGCATTCGTTGATTTTAATAACTAAACCCTCACTGTCAATGCAATTACAGCATTGTTCGACAGCATCTCGCATAATCACACACCGAGCGGTCAACCCAGTCACGCTGCACAACAGGGCAATGCGATGGTGCAGGAAACCACACTCAGGGCTCCAGTGCAGCAGGGCAATGTGATGGTGCAGTAACGCACCCACAGGGCCCCAGTGCAGCAGGGCAATGCGATGGTGCAGGAAACCACACTCAGGGCTCCAGTGCAGCAGGGCAATGCGATGGTGCAGGAACCTACTCACAGGGCCCCAGTGCAGCAGGGCAATGCGATGGTGCAGTAACGCACCCACAGGGCCCCAGTGCAGCAGGGCAATGCGATGGTGCAGGAACCCACCCACGGGGCTCCAGTGCAATGCGATGGTGCAGTAACGCACCCACAGGGCTCCAGTGCAGCAGGGCAATGCGATGGTGCAGTAACGCACCCACAGGGCTCCAGTGCACCATGAGCACACACAACGTCCTGGGCCTCAAACCAGCTATCCTCTGTAACAGAGTTCTTAAGTGTAGTGGTTATGTTACTGGACAATTAATCCAACCAAGAGTCCCACTAAGACAGTCTGAGAATCTGAATTCTGTTTTTTTTTAATCTGGAAATAAAACGCGGGGATCAGTAGAGTGACCATGAAGCTGTCGGATTGTCGTTAAAAACCCAACTGGTCCTTTAGGGAAGGAAACCTGCTGCCCTTACCCGGTCTGGGCCTGTAGGTGACTCCAGTCTCACACCCAAAGTGTCAGACTCTTAACCGGCCTCTGAAGTGACCTCAAGGTTGCATCAAACCGCTACCAGTGTTTCAATGAGCAGGCGACTAGGGGATGGGCAATAATGCCAGCGACGGCCACATCCCGAGAATGGATTTTAAAACTATATGCACAGCATCTCTTAAATTTATTTTAAAATCGCTAGAGGGCGATGAAATGTGATTTGCAGCTAACACCACGAAGCGCTCACTGATTAGTCCTGAGGCACAGTCACTCGCGGGCTGCTGGGATTCCCCCTGCCGCTGCCTAATGGTCCATCTTTAGCAAATAAAAACCTCTCTTTTATGATCCCTAATCGTCTTTACTCACGCACACACCACTAGACCCTGCACTGTGCGTGGGAAGGTAATGAGCTGTAACATGCCGAGCTCGGTGTTATTAGCACTGGAGCCAGCCTCTCTCACCTAGTTACACTTTATGCTCCTTTGTGGAAACAAGGCATTGAATTTCATTAAAATCCTTTTATATTTTCTCCACTCCTCAAGGTGTTGACTTTGTGATCTAGACACCAGCTGCTTCCCTGTATCGTGTCCAAGTGCCCATTATTTACGCACGAGTCTCCCAGCTATACAGTGGAGGGGGTCACTGCAAAACCCAGTCTCCCCCCACCCTCCCCAGGCAAACGTCCCAGCAAAGGGGTGGGATCCACAAGGCAGGTATCAGGAGTGGCCGATTCTCTCTCTCTCCCCAATCCCCCGACCCCAAGATGCTGAGGCCAATTGTAACGCTCCCCAGGACCCTAACTGTTCTCCCAGAGGGTCAGCGCCACCCAAGATGACCGTGGGAACCGCCAGATCGTCATAAAGACCCAACGGTTCAGCAAGGTCCTTCAGGGAAGGAAGCTGGTCACCTCTGCCTGGACTGGCTGTCCCGTGACTCTGGTCCACACCACACAAGTCGCTCAGTGCTATTCAAGGAGATTCTCCATCTGGTCAGGATACCGAGGAAGGGGGCATTACATCGAATGTACAGCACACTCGGCCCAACTGCTCCACATGAGCCTCCTCCCACCCCGCTTCATCGCACCCGATCAGCATATCCGTCTATTCCTTTCTCCCTCGTGTGTTTATCCAGCTTCCCCTTAAATACGACCGGAGAGTGACGCCCACAGCCCAAATGTAAAATAAGAATGGGAGGAGACTGGTGTGGAGTGAACAGCAGCACAAACTAGTTGGGCCGAATGGCCTGTTTCTGTGCTGTGGATTCTATGTAAAAAGAAAGGTGAGATCAGCTAGCTCAGGTCAGTTCAAGAATCAAAGCTGTTGGTGTTCAGAGGGACCTGGGTGTCCTTGTACACGAATCACTGAAAGTTAACATGCAGGTACAGCAAGCAATTAGGAAAGCAAATGGTATGTTGGCCTTTATTACAAGAGGATTGGAGTATAAGAGTAAAGACGTCTTACTGTAATTATATAGGGCCCCGGTGAGACCACACCTGGAGTACTGTGTACAGTTTTGGTCTCCTTACCTAAGGAAGGATATACTTGCCATAGAGGGAGTGCAACGAAGGTTCACCAGACTGGTTCCTGGGATGGGGGGATTGTCCTATGAGGAGACATTGAGTAGACTCGGCCGATATTCTCTAGAGTTTAGAAGAATGAGAGGAGATCTCATTGAAACAGGGTAGATGCAGGGAGGATGTTTCCCCTGGCTGGGGAGTCTAGAACCAGGGGTCACAGTCTCAGGATAAGGGGTCGGCCATTTCGGACTGAGATGAGGAATTTCTTCACTCAGAGGGCGGTGAATCTTTGGAATTCTCTACCCCAGAGGGCTGTGGAGGCTCAGTCGTTGAGTATATTCAAGACCGAGAGCGATAGATTTTTGAATATTAAGGGAATCAAGGGATACGGGGATAGTGCAGGAAAGTGGAGATGAGGTAGAAGATCAGCCATGATCTTACTGAATGGCGGAGCAGGCTCGAGGGGCCGAATGGCCTGCTCCTGCTCCTATTTCTTATGTTTGGCCTGTATGGCTTTAGCATCACACTCCAGTGGAGTTTACAAGCGAGGAGCTAGCCTTGCAATCCCGAATTCACTGCACAGTATCAGCTCGATCGAAGGAAAGGCCATACGCCAGCGTTAAAAAAAATCAGATTAAATCAGAGAGCAACAACAAACTTGGATGACTGTGAGTGGGAGGTTAAAAGGATCCAAGTTCAGTCTCACAAACAGACAGGTGTTTCACTATTGACAGCAAAACAACATGGCAAGGCGAGGATCACCATCTCCAGTGGACGCTTGCGCCGCGCTGGTGGCGAGAGCAGTTAGGAGCGTTGAAAGAGGGTTCCTGAACACGTTAATCCATCCCCCATGATCGAGGCTTGTGTCACTTTCCTTCCTCTGCAAGCAAGTGCGTCTGTGCAGCACTCAGTGAACAGGAAGTGAACACGCTTCAAAGACTTTAATTAAAATTGCAAAACTGTGACAGCCAGCACAAGGAGAAGTAGATAGAGAGTGTTTCCACTCGTGGGGGAGACCAGAACTAGGGGCCAATCAATATAAGATGGTCACTAATAAATCCAATGGGGAATTCAGGAGAAACTTCTTTCCCCAGAGTGGTGAGAATGTGGAACTCGCTGCCACAGGGAGTGGCTGAGGCGAATAGCAGAGATGGATTTAAGTGGAGGCTGGATAAACACATGAGGGAGAAGGGAATCGAAGGTTACGCTGATAGGGTTAGATGAGGAAAGACGGGAGGAGGCTCGAGTGGAGCATAAACACCGGCATGGACTGGTTGGGCCGAATGGCCTGTTTCTGTGCCGTATATCCTGTGTAATCCCGTGTGGAAGTGTGTAGTTATTGCTGAAGGTCGAGACAGAGGTGCCAGCTTCCATTCCTGGCCGGTGGGGAGCGAGCCGATCTCAGGTAGGGGGGTTGGTTACAAATGGGTTTAGTGTCCCTACGGTTGGGGGCAGGGGAACAGTTAATAAAATCTCTTAATCTCTTGCGTGCGAGGCTGTTGGCTGAGCGCCATGAGTCTCCCACCACCCGTAGTGCTGCCATTATCAGGGCTCACGTATGGCTGTCCAGCACCCACTGAACTGCGAGCCATCAATGCCTTCATGGTGGGGAGGGGGGGGAAAGTGAAACAAAACACAGCAAGCTCCCCTGCTTGGGCCGCTAAGAAGCCGTACAGACCAGAAAGATCCCTTAGTCTGAGCTGCGTTAGCCAATTAGGTCAGCATTGGGACTGTCCGCAGTTCCCCAGGGTGGTTTTTAAAAAAATCATTCACGGGATGTGGGCGTTGCTGGCAAGGCCGGCATTTATTGCCCATCCCTACTTGCCCTTGAGAAGGTGGTGGTGAGCCGCCGCCTTGAACCGCTGCAGTCCGTGTGGTGAAGGTGCTCCCACAGTGCTGTTAGGGAGGGAGTTCCAGGATTTTGACCCAGCGACGATGAAGGATCGGCGATATATTTCCAAGTCAGGATGGTGTGTGACTTGGAGGGGAACTTGGAGGTGGTGGTGTTCCCATGCGCCTGCTGCCCTTGTCCTTCTAGGTGGAAGAGGTCGCGGGTTTGGGAGGTGCTGCCGAAGAAGCCTTGGCGAGTTGCTGCAGTGCATCTTGTAGATGGTACACACTGCAGACACGGTGCGCCGGTGGTGGAGGGAGTGAATGTTTAAGGTGGTGGATGGGGTGCCAATCAAGCGGGCTGCTTTGTCCTGGATGGTATCGAGCTTCTTGAGTGTTGTTGGAGCTGCACTCATCCAGGCAAGTGGAGAGTATTCCATCACACTCCTGACTTGTGCCTTGTAGATGGTGCAAAGGCTTTGGGGAGTCAGGAGGTGAGTCACTCACCACAGAATACCCAGCCTCTGATCTGCTCTTGCAGCCACAGTGTTTATGTGGCTGGTCCAGTTAAGTTTCTGGTCAATGGTGACCCCCCCCCCCCCCCCCCCCAGGAGGTTGATGGGGATGGATTCGGCGATGGTAATGTCATGGGGAGGTGACTAGACTCTCTCTTGTTGGAGGTGGTCATTGCCTGGCACTTGTGTGGTGTGAATGTTACTTGAAAGGCCAGCCAGGATTCCTACTCCTGATCACAATCCACTGACCCTGCATGGCTCTGCAGGGAGCTCACAAGAGGAGGATTGGCTTCAACGATGATTCCCTCTCTTCATTTGGTCAAAGGGCTCACATAGACTTGGCTAGGGGGCAGTCAACATCTGCAGAACTGTACCCTGGGGTGAATCAGTGAAGAGGACCGGGTGGGGAGGAATCATACAACTTAAATGAACTACGTTTAAATGTCAGCATTTGGAAGGAGCAGGAATGAAATGCTTAAAGATGCCATTGTCGAATTGTGTATCGATATCCTACATAGTCCACCCAAACACCCACAGGCAAAGTGTTTCCCACCACAACCAGCCGCACCCCATCAGACGCAGAAAACCTACAAGACCGACAGAGTGCACCACGGAGACAGACGATGTCCAGAGGACGCACAGGCTGATACAGGGTGTAACTGCTCGGGCTCCCGACAGTATTGGAGGAGGCCAGAGTTCGGCAGGAGGGCCCCGCACTGTAGGAACCATCGTGTCGTAGCACAGACAGGACCATGTTTATAAAAAAGAAACAGGAGGTATGGATGAGCTCACTGGGAATGTAACAGATGCTGTGGCACACTCGGAATTTTAAATACAGTCACACGAGCATCGAAATCAGCATGTGTCTGCCATCACTTCCCCTCTACCTTCCTGCCCTCCGCCTAATGTGCTTTGTGAATACGCTGGACAGTCTTAGGCTCGCTCAGCCCAGAATCATCCACATCCAGTGATGCTGAACCTTTATAAAGCGCTGGTTAGGCCACAACTGGAGTATTGTGTCCAGTTCTGGTCACCACACTTCAGGAAGGATGTGAAGGCCCTCGAGAGGGTGCAGAGGAGATTTACCAGAATGGGGATGGGGGATCTGAGCTACAGGGACAGGTTGGAGAAGCTGGATTTGTTTTGATTAGAGCAAAGGAGGTTGCGGGGTGATTTGATCGCGGTGTACAAGATTATGAGGGGTTTGGATAGGCTAGACGGGGAAAGGCTGTTCCCACTAGTTGATGGTACAAGGACTCGGGGACACAGATTTAAGGTTTTGGGCAAGAGATACAGGGGGGACGTGAGGAAAAACTTTTTTACGCAGCGAGTGGTGAGGACCTGGAACTCGCTGCCGACGGAAGTGGTGGAAGCGGAGACACTCAATGTTTTCAAGGAGGAGACTGGATAGGCACTTGAGGGAAATAAACTTGCAGGGCTCCGGGGATAGAGCGGGGGAATGGGACTGACTGGATTGCTCCACAGAGAGCCGGCACGGACTCGATGGGTGAAGTGGCCTCCTTCTATGCCGTTCTGACTCTAACTTTATCCACCGTGCCGACTGCCTCCCTCTCTTTCATCCAATAAATTAAAACCACCACCCAGTTTGCAGCACACCAACTGTACCAGCAACCTAAACAAAAGCTGAACTGGTGAAAAACTGTCCTTCCCATGGGCTCCCGTGACCTTCCTGCATTGACTGCTCTCGTGGTCGACTCGTAAGCTGACCGGCCTCACCACCACCACCACCACCGACCAACTCAAGTCAATCTGCTGAGTTCTGTCTGGAAATGTAATTGCCGAGAAACCCACAAGATATTCACATCGCCGCGACAAGCTTCTTCCCAAAAAAATGTTCCTCCCATTCTCTTGGCGCCCACCCACCCCGCCTTTCGTTAAGCTTCCCTCGTTCCCTGCCTGGTATTCAACTGCATAACGGGAGATGGGCTACAAACAGCCCACAGGCAACATGGCCTGACACTGGCCAGTGCACAGACGCCCCCCACATGGGACAGTCCAAGTTAGGACCCAAACTACCACCAGCAAGTCACATTAAAGGAAAGTCACCTCAACAACAACCTGCATTTATACAGCGCCTTTAACGTAGTAAAACGCCCCGAGGAGCTTCACAGGAGCATTAGTGAGCATAATCTGACACCGGGCCGCATAAGGGGACATTAGGGCAGGTGACCAAAAGCTCGGTCAAAGAGGTCGGTTTTAAGGAGCGTCTTAAAGGAGGAGAGAGGTTTAGAGAGGGAATTCCAGAGCTTGGGGCCCAGGCAGCTGAAGGCTCGGCTGCCAATGGTGGAGCGATGGGAATCGGGAGATGAGGAAGAGGCCAGAACTGGAGGAGAGCAGAGATCGCGGAGGGTTAGAGGGCTGGAGGGGGGGGTTACAGAGATGGGGACATTTCAATAGTACATCAAAAATGTCCAGCTGCCAATCTTTGTTGTTGGTGCCGAACAATTTTACAATGCTGGGTGCTTCCGAGCTGCAGCCCGAACTGACAAAACACGGCATATTACAATCTGCAAAATGACCAAACCAAACAACACTCAAATCAGCCCCAGCCTATGTTTACATAACAATTCGACTTTGTGACCTTCAAGGGACTTCTGCACATTTCATGGCATAACACGGCTGCCTTTTGTAAACCAGCATATCATTCAATTCATGAGCGACACTGTGGGAAATCTATATTACAAATATATTTATCGATTGATATTTTAATATATTAAATCCTGTACATCAATACTGCTAGACACCACTCTGTTACAGATGCAAAACAACAGGCTCCTTCTCACCTGAAAGTCACAGGGCCAAGAAACGATTAATCAAAGTGAGCTTAGGCTGCGTTTACTTAGAACAATTAAGACTTTTGAGCCTTATCGGAACAGGCTGAGCCGAGCAAAGCTCCATCTTAGTACAATTCTCCTCCCCTCATTATAAACCACCACCCAATTCACCACAAGCAGTGCAATGGTACATCTGCTAGTTATCGGTTCAATGTAATAAAACGACACATCAACTGCCCATTTCCTGTCCGGCACACTTTTTTCCCAATGGTTTAAAGGAACAAAAACAATGATTTGGAATACACACCCTGGGAACAGAATATACCGGCGGCAGAATATCTGTAGCCTCTTATTTGACATTACCGATTACAATTAAAAAAAGGGCAAAGGCAGGGTTCTGACTAACGCCTGAATCATTTGCAAGCACTCTTACCTACGAGTCAGAAGGCTGTGGGTTCAAGTCCCACTACAACTTGAGCACATAATCTAACCCGACACTTCAGTGCAGTACTGAGGGAGTGCTAAAGTGCACTTAATGAGAGTTTTAGCTGTCCGACTTGTCTATGTGCAATTTAGTGTCACACTAGAAAGCCAATCATTCACAATGTATAGGGCAAGAGAAAATACCATATCGACAGAGGAGCCAGAATATTGGAGCTCGCCATCGGCCTCAGCGACCACACTTCAACAGCAATATCCCGGCCTAGATTCTGGCTTACAGCAAGCAATCCCACGGGCGATCCGCCAGTTATATCGGAAAAGTCACACTTTAAACATGTCTGTAACAAACAATCCGATTGGCTCAAAATAGATAAATACACACCGCCACTGTATGCTTATACCGATTGAACTGGTTCAGATTTTGGGCCGAAGAAAAGCATTCTGATTGGATCCATTTACTGTCCTCCGGCCCCCATCGCAAACATCGCCAACATCTCCCCAACTCACCGTGAGCAAGGCGGCAGATTCACAATGGCTTCTGTGCTTTAGTGGTGAGGTACATCCCACAGAGAGGGGAGGACAGATTCATTACCCCAGGCTGCTCTCACACCGCTCACAGACAGGCCCATCGCCTGCCCTTCTGACCAAGGTTCATTAGAAACGGTAAACTTCAGGGGAGCGACAATGAAATCAAGTTAATTACTCTCGGGAAACGACTACTTAAAACATTCATCTGAGCGAACCTAGGAAGCAATAGTGTACCCCCTCGCTGTACGCTGGGGGGAAGAGAAGAGCTTGAACAGTCTGTAAAAGGATCAGATGCAGAAAGGAAGAGTGAAAGAGAGGAGACATGATAAAGATAATGCTGCCAGCTCAATTAGCCACATGGTTTCCCAGCTCAGCACAAGCTGCCAGTGTCAGATCAGCCTTGATCTAATTGAATGGCAGAACAAGCTCGAGGGGGCTTAATGGCCTCCTCCTGTTCCGGTGAGTAACTCTTTCCAGCAAGGGGTATTTTCCAACCCTGCAAGAAAGCGATTGTCCTTCTCCGCCCCTGCAGTGATTCCATGTCAATCACAGACACGATGACAAAACAGAAAGATTCCATCATTGAGTTACTACCCTGCTATCAGGGCCCTCCCCGCCTTCGAAGCCTGCCCCTTCCACCTCCCCACCAACCCCTTGCTTGGTGCCCATTCCTGTGCCCTTGCAGTGAAGAACACAGGAGCTTTACTACGTTCAAGGTGCTGCACCAGTTGCTGCAGCTCCAGGATCGATGTGAAAGGTGGAAGATACCCGACTCTCCCAAGCAGCACACTGGCCTGCTCCTTGGGTGGACTGAGATTTGATGTAAATCAATGGGGAACGCTCGAAACCTCGCGTGCAGCAATTATAGAAATACTGAGCTGCGTGACTCTATTTACAGTATCTAATCTCGATATCCACAGGGGGAAATTACTACACAATCTTCAGAAAGCCAATGGTCTCGCTGCAGACTGTCGAGTCAAGGACCCTGGACCACTGCAACGCTCCAGCTCCAAGTTGCACTATAATAAACTATGTACACAGGCTCCAAATCCAGCAATAATTGGCACACTCATTTATCCACCGAAATGAAGCGTTTCCAGGCAACAACCAGGACTGTGCCTTCAGAATGAGAGGACGATAACGCTGCAACTGAACGGATGGCTCACTCACTGTGAACAGGTTGCACATTCTAGTCTGTCTGGTCACTTCCCTTCTGAACAGGAGCTTGCAACGGAACCAGGGGAGGGGAGAGAGAAACTTCACCGAGAGCCTTGTGTGAAAGTACACAGTCTGGAGTGCGTGTGAAGGTCACAACACACCTCAGGGTTGACACAATTCTAATCAACCCAACCTGCATCACACAGCGTCACACGAACCCCCTCAGCATGTTCAAGCCCAGTTACAGCCAGCGCCATCGGCAGCACTAGGGGTACTTCATGTAGAGCATCCCACCTCCTCGTGTGTTACAACCCCCGCCCCAGCCCCTGCCGGGGACCTTACACCCCCCCGCAGCCCCTCCCCGGGCACCATAAAACCACCCCCCCAGCCCCTCCCCGGACACCATACACCCCCCGAGCGCCTCCCCGGACACCATACACCCCCCAGCCCCTCCCCCCCCAGCCCCGCCCCCCCCCAGCCCCTCCCCGGACACCATACACCCCCCCAGCCCCGCCCCCCCCCCCAGCCCCTCCCCGGACACCATACACCCCCCCAGCCCCTCCCCCCCCCAGCCCCTCCCCCCCAGCCCCTCCCCCCCAGCCCCGCCCCCAGCCCAGCCCCTCCCCGGACACCATACACCCCCCCAGCCCCTCCCCCGGGGACCTTACACCCACCCCCAGCCCCTCACACCCCCCAGCCCCTCCCCGGGGAAGTTACACCCCCCCAGCCCCTCCCCTGGACACCTGACACCCCCCCAGCCCCTCCCCCGGGGACCTTACAGCACCCCCCCCCAGCCCCTCCCCGGCACCTTAAACCCACCCCCAGCCCCTCCCCGGGACCTGACAACCCCCCCAGCCCCTCCCCAGG
>NW_028225180.1:91997063-92021604 GCF_052327205.1 Somniosus microcephalus | reverse complement strand
GTCCCAGGACTAGTTGACTGAGGGTTGTTCTTCTTTATGGTCCTCTCTTGGCATTTCAAGGCTTCGTAATGATAGCAGTGGGGGTTGCTCATTTTTAGGTGTTTCCAAAATTGTGGTGGCTGTTTTTTGGATAGTGATTATTAATGGATATTGGCCTAGTTCCGCCCTGCATGCATTGTTTACTGTTTTCCTTTGAGTCCGGAGGATACTTTTACAGAATTCTGCATGTAGGATCTCAATTGGGTGTTTGTCCCATTTTGCAAAATCTTGTGTTAGCGGTCCCCACACCTCACTGCCATAGAGTGCAATTGGTTCAATTACTGATTTGAAAATTTTGAGCAAAATGCTAATTGGGATTTCTATTTGGATTGATCTTTTAATGGCATAGAAAGCTCTTCTTGCTTTCTCTTTCAGTTCATTCACAGCCAGTTTGAAATTTCCCGTAGAGCTGATTTTTATGCCCAAGTATGTGTAGTGAGTGGTTTGTTCGATTTTAGTTGTTCCTAGTGTGAGATTTATTTTGGGTCCCTGATGTCTGGATCTTTGTTGGAACACAAGCACTTTGGTTTTTTGGAGGTTTATTGTCAGGGCCCAGGTCTGACAGACTGATTCCAGCAGATCCAGGTTCTGCTGTAGACCCTCCTTAGTTGGTGACAGCAGAACCAGGTCTCCCTCTCTGGCGCCCCCTCTCTCCCGAAATCAGGGTCGCTGAGGGTAGTATGGTTCGTCTGCCGGTAAAACAGAAGCTGGTTTCTGTGGCGGGCTGTGCAGCCTCTGAGTTTCAGTTTGTGAAGAATCCTGACTTTTATTCCGGTGTGTGTTGAAGGTGTCTTGTGCGCCTGGCCATGAGTTGGGTGCGAGGCCCTACAGCCCTACGAGGGGAGAGTGCTGTGTTCATTGGTGATTAGATTCCGTATCCAAGGAACCGGTGTTGGGAAATGCAGCAGTGAATAGCTTTGGTGGGGGCGGGATGGCTGAGGTTAAACAGGGGTTTGGTTACAACAGTTGTGGGAAGGAGGGGGAAGAACCTGCTCGTCACAGGCTCGCTGTTCCCTGGGCACCAGCCGCTCTCCAATACCTCACCTGCGGCCTTCCTCCGTACATGAGCCCGGGCAGCACGCCGAGACATTCGACTATAGAGGGCCTCGCCGTCAAGCTGGAGCGTGCCTTCACCTTGTGTCCACTCACGTACTGAGGCCCGTGCTCCCTCGGGGAGGGCCCTGTCCATGCTGAGCGTGGTACTGAGGCCCGTGCTCCCTCGGGGAGGGCCCTGTCCATGCTGAGCGTGGTACTGAGCCCAGTGCTCCCTCAGGGGGGGGGCCCCTGTCCGTGCTGAGCGTGGTACTGAGGCCCGTGCTCCCTCGGGGAGGGCCCTGTCCATGCTGAGCATGGTACTGAGGCCCGTGCTCCCTCGGGGAGGACCCTGTCCATGCTGAGCGTGGTACTGAGACCAGTGCTCCCTCGGGGAGGGCCCTGTCCATGCTGAGCGTGGTACTGAGACCAGTGCTCCCTCGGGGAGGGCCCTGTCCATGCTGAGCGTGGTACTGAGGCCCGTGCTCCCTCGGGGAGGGCCCTGTCCATGCTGAGCGTGGTACTGAGGCCCGTGCTCCCTCGGGGAGGGCCCTGTCCATGCTGAGCGTGGTACTGAGCCCAGTGCTCCCTCGGGGAGGGCCCTGTCCATGCTGAGCGTGGTACTGAGGCCCGTGCTCCCTCGGGGCGGGCCCTGTCCATGCCGAGCATGGTACTGAGGCCCGTGCTCCCTCGGGGAGGGCCCTGTCCATGCTGAGCATGGTACTGAGGCCCGTGCTCCCTCGGGGAGGGCCCTGTCCATGCTGAGCGTGGTACTGAGGCCCGTGCTCCCTCGGGGAGGGCCCTGTCCATGCTGAGCGTGGTACTGAGGCCCGTGCTCCCTCAGGGGGGGGGCCCTGTCCATGCTGAGCGTGGTACTGAGACCAGTGCTCCCTCGGGGAGGGCCCTGTCCATGCTGAGCGTGGTACTGAGGCCCGTGCTCCCTCGGGGAGGGCCCTGTCCATGCTGAGCGTGGTACTGAGCCCAGTGCTCCCTCGGGGAGGGCCCTGTCCATGCTGAGCGTGGTACTGAGCCCAGTGCTCCCTCGGGGAGGGCCCTGTCCATGCTGAGCGTGGTACTGAGGCCCGTGCTCCCTCGGGGAGGGCCCTGTACACGCTGAGCGTGGTACTGAGGCCCGTGCTCCCTCGGGGAGGGCCCTGTCCACGCTGAGCGTGGTACTGAGCCCAGTGCTCCCTCGGGGAGGGCCCTGTCCACGCTGAGCGTGGTACTGAGGCCCGTGCTCCCTCGGGGAGGGCCCTGTCCACGCTGAGCGTGGTACTGAGGCCCGTGCTCCCTCGGGGAGGGCCCTGTCCACGCTGAGCGTGGTACTGAGGCCCGTGCTCCCTCGGGGAGGGCCCTGTCCACGCTGAGCGTGGTACTGAGGCCCGTGCTCCCTCGGGGAGGGCCCTGTACACGCTGAGCGTGGTACTGAGGCCCGTGCTCCCTCGGGGAGGGCCCTGTCCACGCTGAGCGTGGTACTGAGGCCCGTGCTCCCTCGGGGAGGGCCCTGTCCACGCTGAGCGTGGTACTGAGGCCCGTGCTCCCTCGGGGAGGGCCCTGTCCACGCTGAGCGTGGTACTGAGGCCCGTGCTCCCTCGGGGAGGGCCCTGTCCACGCTGAGCGTGGTACTGAGCCCAGTGTTCCCTCGGGGAGGGCCCTGTCCATGCTGAGCGTGGTACTGAGCCCAGTGTTCCCTCGGGGAGGGCCCTGTCCATGCTGAGCGTGGTACTGAGCCCAGTGTTCCCTCGGGGAGGGCCCTGTCCACGCTGAGCGTGGTACTGAGGGCGGTGCTCCCTCGGGGAGGGCCCTGTCCATGCTGAGCGTGGTACTGAGCCCAGTGCTCCCTCGGGGAGGGCCCTGTCCATGCTGAGCGTGGTACTGAGGCCCGTGCTCCCTCGGGGAGGGCCCTGACCATGCTGAGCGTGGTACTGAGGCCCGTGCTCCCTCGGGGAGGGCCCTGTCCATGATGAGCGTGGTACTGAGCCCAGTGCTCCCTCGGGGAGGGCCCTGTCCATGCTGAGCGTGGTACTGAGGCCCGTGCTCCCTCGGGGAGGGCCCTGACCATGCTGAGCGTGGTACTGAGCCCAGTGTTCCCTCGGGGGAGGGCCATGTCCATGCTGAGCATGGTACTGAGCCCAGTGCTCCCTCGGGGAGGGCCCTGTCCATGATGAGCGTGGTACTGAGCCCAGTGCTCCCTCGGGGAGGGCCCTGTCCATGCTGAGCGTGGTACTGAGGCCCGTGCTCCCTCGGGGAGGGCCCTGTCCATGCTGAGCGTGGTACTGAGGCCCGTGCTCCCTCGGGGAGGGCCCTGTCCATGCTGAGCGTGGTACTGAGCCCAGTGTTCCCTCGGGGAGGGCCATGTCCATGCTGAGCATGGTACTGAGCCCAGTGCTCCCTCGGGGAGGGTCCTGTCCATGCCGAGCGTGGTACTGAGGCCCGTGCTCCCTCGGGGAGGGCCCTGTCCATGCCGAGCATGGTACTGAGGCCCGTGCTCCCTCGGGGAGGGCCCTGTCCATGCAGAGCGTGGTACTGAGGCCCGTGCTCCCTCGGGGAGGGCCCTGTCCATGCTGAGCGTGGTACTGAGACCAGTGCTCCCTCGGGGAGGGCCCTGTCCATGCTGAGCGTGGTACTGAGGCCCGTGCTCCCTCGGGGAGGGCCCTGTCCATGCTGAGCGTGGTACTGAGGGCGGTGCTCCCTCGGGGAGGGCCCTGTCCACGCTGAGCGTGGTACTGAGGCCCGTGCTCCCTCGGGGAGGGCCCTGTCCATGCTGAGCGTGGTACTGAGTCCAGTGCTCCCTCGGGGAGGGCCCTGTCCATGCTGAGCGTGGTACTGAGGGCGGTGTTCCCTCGGGGAGGGCCCTGTCCATGCTGAGCGTGGTACTGAGGCCCGTGCTCCCTCGGGGAGGGCCCTGTCCATGCTGAGCGTGGTACTGAGCCCAGTGCTCCCTCGGGGAGGGCCCTGTCCATGCTGAGCGTGGTACTGAGCCCAGTGCTCCCTCGGGGAGGGCCCTGTCCATGCTGAGCGTGGTACTGAGCCCAGTGCTCCCTCGGGGAGGGCCCTGTCCATGCTGAGCGTGGTACTGAGCCCAGTGCTCCCTCGGGGAGGGCCCTGTCCATGCTGAGCGTGGTACTGAGCCCAGTGCTCCCTCGGGGAGGGCCCTGTCCATGCTGAGCGTGGTACTGAGGCCCGTGCTCCCTCGGGGAGGGCCCTGTCCATGCTGAGCGTGGTACTGAGGCCCGTGCTCCCTCAGGGAGGGCCCTGTCCATGCTGAGCGTGGTACTGAGCCCAGTGCTCCCTCGGGGAGGGCCCTGTCCATGCTGAGCGTGGTACTGAGCCCAGTGCTCCCTCGGGGAGGGCCCTGTCCATGCTGAGCGTGGTACTGAGCCCAGTGCTCCCTCGGGGAGGGCCCTGTCCATGCTGAGCGTGGTACTGAGCCCAGTGCTCCCTCGGGGAGGGCCCTGTCCATGCTGAGCGTGGTACAGGAAAGCTGGAGGCGCATGAAGGCTTCAGTATAACTTACTAGCCTTTTCCTAGTGAGGGCCTGCAGCCCGCAGTGACGTGAGGAGCTTGCCCCCTTCTCCAGTGCTGTCGACTCTGGATTCTTGGAGCGCTCTCTGAGGGCTGCGAACTTCTACTCTGGATTTATTTGCGGGTCGCCCTTACCCCCACCGCGTACGTACAGCGTCCCCTGATGTCATGCTCACACAGCATGATCAGCACCGAGTGCCCCTGACTGTTGCCCAGGCCGCGGTGCCAGCAGGAGGGAGAGGGAGACGCCAGGTGCACCTGCTTTACAGTTGGGGAGACCAGCTCTGCACAAACACTCGGTAGCAGGGCACGTGGGCTGTCGCGGTAGCGGGGCACGTGGGCTGTCGCGGTAGCGGGGCACGTGGGCTGTCGCGGTAGCAGGGCACGTGGGCTGTCTCGGTAGCGGGGCACGTGGGCTGTCTCGGTAGCGGGGCACGTGGGCTGTCGCGGTAGCGGGGCACGTGGGCTGTCGCGGTAGCGGGGCACGTGGGCTGTCGCGGTAGCGGGGCACGTGGGCTGTCTCGGTAGCGGGGCACGTGGGCTGTCTCGGTAGCGGGGCACGTGGGCTGTCGCGGTAGCGGGGCACGTGGGCTGTCTCGGTAGCGGGGCACGTGGGCTGTCGCGGTAGCGGGGCACGTGGGCTGTCGCGGTAGCGGGGCACGTGGGCTGTCTCGGTAGCGGGGCACGTGGGCTGTCTCGGTAGCGGGGCACGTGGGCTGTCTCGGTAGCGGGGCACGTGGGCTGTCTCGGTCGTGCCTCCGTTGATCGTGCTTTCCTCCAAATCAGAAGGTCGTGGGGCTCAAACCCCATTCCTGGACTGGGCCTTATAATTCAGGCCGAAACTTCTAGCGCCGCACTGTCGGAGGGACAGTACTGAGGGAGCGCCGCACTGTCGGAGGGGCAGTACTGAGGGAGCGCCGCACTGTCGGAGGGGCAGTACTGAGGGAGTGCCGCACTGTCAGAGGGGCGGTACTGAGGGATCACCGCACTGTCGGAGGGGCAGTACTGAGGGAGCGCCGCACTGTCGGAGGGGCAGTACTGAGGGAACGCGGCACTGTCGGATGGGCAGTACTGAGGGAGCGCCGCACTGTCGGAGGGGCAGTTCTGAGGGAGCGCCGCACTGTCGGAGGGGCAGTTCTGAGGGAGCGCCGCACTGTCGGAGGGACAGTTCTGAGGGAGCGCCGCACTGTCGGAGGGACAGTTCTGAGGGAGGGCTGCACTGTTGGAGGTGCCGTCTTTTGCATGAGACGTTAAACCGAGGCCCTGTCGGCCCCCTCTGAACACCTCAAAGCTCTGTCCAGCCAATGAATTACTGGTGAAGTACAGTCCCTGTTGCATTGTGTGCAAGCATGGCAGCCAGTCAGCACTCCGCAAGATCCCAACAGTAGCGATGACAATGTGTGACCAGTTAATGTTTGGATGGTGTTGGTTTTTTCCTACATCACAGCAGCGACTACACTTCCAAAGTACTTCATTGGCCGTAAAGTGCTTTGGGACGTCCTGAGGTGCTGAAAGGTGCTGGAGAAATGGGAGTTCTTTGTTGGTTGAGGGATGAATGTTGGCCACTCGGAGCACTGTCCTGCTCCAGGAAGAGGAGGCCCCGGTCCACAATCTAAACACTGCCACACTCGGCGGGTCACTCGCGAGCGGACGGCAGCTTAGCAACGTGTTGTTGGGTTAAGGGAGTGGGCATGGCACAGTAAACATGCAGAGCCGATCAGCTGTGTTTCCGCTGATCCGAGTCTTCACATCCCACAGCGGAGTCCTACTGCCCCAGAACCCGACAGCAATAAGAGAGGAGCCCGCACTAACTGTCCCGAAAGAAGCTGTCAGGCTGTGACGGGGGTGTCCATGCGCGGTGTGGGGGGGATGCACCTTTCCACTCGCTCTCTGTGCAATACAGCGGGAGATCGACCACCTATATATTGAAAATCTGGTGTGGTTGGGCCCACCTCTGTGCACAAACCTTACATCTTGTGGTTGTGATTTGTACTCGAGTTTGCCTATCACCAGAGCCCATTACAAATTGCTGGGTCAGCATTTCCCTTTCCACATTGCTGTGGGAGCTGGCACACTGCGGGAGCTGGCACACTGCGGTCTGCAGAGTTTGGTCACTAGCTGGGTCTGTGGACTGAGTGTCTAATGGTGGCACTTGATCCCGGTGTGGGATGGTGCCATGGTGTGAATCAGGGTTATCTGGAGCATGCTTGGACTGGGCAAACGTTTACACGTATCTGAGTGGGGCGCTGTGCCAGAGGGAATGTGCTTGGCCCGTCCTGGCATCCATACAGCCTGGCTGTTTTCAGAGCCTCGCTGCAGTGTAAACAGACAGAGTGTCTTCTTACACTGACCTCGCTTGGTTTGACCTACGTTGTATCCGCACTGGGCCGCCGGACAATGTTGTTTGTATTTGTTTCTAACCCCGAGGGGTGGGGAGGCACACGGCCCTTTCATCTCCATCCATCTCCTTTCCAAATTGCAGTCAGGGTGGGGAGACCTTGGGGACGCTTGCCTTCAGGCCAGGGTCCTTTCTGCTTCAATCCAGCCCCTGCTCCTTCCGCAGAAGACACGGCAATTACTTCCTGACTCTTCCCTCAGTGCTGCAGGTTAAGATAAGGAGGTTCCTTCTGTAACCTGTTGTAACCCACAACCGACCACTGCTGGAGCTGCATGACTGTGGGTGTAACCGCCCTGGGCTCGCACTTGCAGTCAGAGACGACATGCAATGCACGAATCCCGGTTACTGTTTCATATAATACTTGCTCTCGTCCGGAATCCCTCTTTTCTCCTGATCCGGAGACAAATTTCTTTGCAGCCGCAAGCTTTCAAGTGGGCCCGCCCGTAAATCCCAGCACATTAAATCTTACAAAACAGATCTCCCGGCAGTCTTGACATCTCGGGGAGGCAGTCAGAGCCTGATTGCTATCGCTCTTCATCAGACCTACAAAACTAAAATAAACGCTTGCTTACAAGGGGAGTAGTTTGATCTTAACAGGCATCAGTGCAGCGCACGAACGTGAGTGCGCGCGCACACAGCGGATGTTGGACCTTGATTATAGTGGCAAACGGGAGCTGGAAGTTGTGAGGAAGGGGAGATTTTGTGGCTGTAATAGTCAGTTTAGATCGTTCAGAATCAGCAAAAGCCCACCTTCCTGTTCTCACTTCACTCCAAGATCTCTAAGCAAGCACATCGAAACATAGAAGATAGGAGCAGGAGTAGGCCATTCGACCCCTCGAGCCTGCTCCGCCATTCAATGAGATCATGGCTGATCATCCAAATTCAGTACCCTGTCCCTGCCTTCTCCCCATATCCCTTGATCCCTTTAGCCTTAAGAAATATATCTAACTCCTTCTTGAATATATTTAATGAATTGGCCTCTACTGCCCTCTGTGGTAGAGAGTTCCACAGGTTCACCACTCTCTGGGTGAAGAAATTCCTCCTCATCTCTGTCCTAAATGGCTTACCCCTTATCCTTAGACTGTGACCCCTGGTTCTGGACTCCCCCGCCATCGGGAACATCCTTCCTGCATCTAGTCTGTCTAGTCCTGTTAGAATTTTATAAGTTTCAATGAGATCCCCTCTCATTCTTCTAAACTCTAGCGAGTATAAGCCTAATCGACCCAATCTCTCCTCATACGTCATTCCTGCCATCCCAGGTATCAGTCTGGTGAATCTTCGCTGCACTCCCTCCATGGCAAGAACATCCTTCCTCAGATAAGGCGACCAAAACTGCACACAGTACTCCAGGTGTGGTCTCACCAAGGCCCTGTACAACTGCAGCAAGACATCCTTGTTCCTGTACTCAAACCCTCTCACTACGAAGGCCAACATACCATTTGCCTTCTTAACCACCTGCATGCACCTCATGCATGTCTGATCGTTTTGAAATTTAAAATTCTCAACCTTGTGTTCAAATCCCTCCATGGCCTCCTCGCCCCCTTCCCTATCTCTGTAACCTCCTCCAGCCCTGCAACCCACCACCTCCCCACCAAGATCTCTGCGCTCCTCCAATTCTGGCCTCTTGCACATCCCCCGATTTCCACCGCTCCACCATTGGCGGCCGCGTTGTCAGTTGCCTCGGCCCTGAGCTCTGGAATTCCCTCCCTAAACCCCTCTGCCTCTCTACCTGTCTCCTCCTCTAAGACGCTCCATAAAAGCTACCTCCATCTGTTCTAATATCTCCTTATGTGGCTCGGTGTCTGAGTTACGCTCTTGCGAAGGGCCTTGGGACATTTTACTGCATTAAAGGCGCAGTATAAATGCAAGTTGTTGTTGAGAGGGCTCCAGAATCTGCCACGTTTGCCTGGGTGCGCAGGCGTCGAGTGTTGTTCCCATTGTACTGTAGCCGTTTCCCTCCAGCCTGTGTAGGGGGGACCAGTGCAGCAAGGCCACTAGCTTCTACCTCCGGCTGCTCCCCTGGCCCACACCAGGTCAGCACCCAGCGGTGGGACTTTGGCACCTTGATTGCCAATGGAGACCAAGTCCAGGGAGGTGCGGCACACAGTCGGTGCAGAAACGGTCACCCGGGCCCAGCCCTGTTACACTGCCCGTATAGCCACCCGCACGCTCCTGGGTTAGAAGGGCCGGAGCTGGAGCAGCAGTGGAGCATACCTCGGGAGCCTACTGTCAACAAGGGCAGATGTCGACAACGAAGTCCAACACCACCTTCAGTGTGCCAGTGCAGCCTTCGGTCGCCTGAGGAAGAGAGTGTTTGAAGACCAGGACCTCAAACCCGGCACTAAGCTCATGGTCTACAGAGCAGCAGTGATACCCGCCCTGCTGTATGCCTCAGAGACATGGACCATGTACAGCAGGCACCTCAATGCACCGGAGAGGTACCACAAACGCTGCCTCCGCAAGATCCTGCAAATCCATTGGCAGGATAGGCGCACCAACGTCAGTGTTCTTGCTCAGGCCAACATCCCCAGCATCGAAGCTCTGACCACGCTCAATCAGCTCCGATGGACGGGTCACATTGTCCACATGCCCAATACGAGACTCCCAAAACAAGCGCTCTACTCAGAGCTCCGGCACGGCAAGAGAGCCCCAGGTGGGCAGAGGAAACGCTTCGAGGAAACGCTTCAAGGACACCCTCAAAGCCTCCTTGAAAAAGTGCAACATCCCCATCGACACCTGGGAATCCCTGGCCCAAGACCACACAAAGTGGAGGAGAAGCATCCGGGAAGGCGCCGAACACCTCGCGTCTCTTTGCCGGGAGCAAGCGGAAGCCAAGCGCAGGCAGCGCAAGGAGCGCACGTCAACCCAAGCACCCCACCCACCCGCCCCTTCAACCACCGTCTGCCCCACCTGTGACAGAGACTGTAGGTCCCGCATTGGACTCATCAGTCACCTGAGAACTCATTGTTAGTGTGGAAGCAAGTCATCCTCGGTTCCGAGGGACTGCCTAAGAAGAAGTAGGCCCAGAGAAGCTGCCTCCTATTCCAGCGAGGTAACTATGGGTGTCTGGTTCTGCTGCACAGTCTCCATTTCAGAGTTTGACATCCTGTGCAAAACACAGCATTACAGCGCCACCACTGGCAGGATGGTGTCGTTACAGCGTGACATAGAATGTTGACATAGGCAGTTTCATTATAACGCTGGCCATTGACCTTCATAACGTATGACCAAATCGTGACAACAGCAAGTAAGGTTTTGTAGACAGGTCGTGTGTGCAGACTCGTGATATATTATACCTACGGCACAAGGGCTGCATTTTAACTTTGTTTTTGTTCTCTTCTAGTTGTTTCGTGAAGTACGAATAATGAAGATTTTGAATCATCCTAATATAGGTGAGTCCGTTTCTCCAACCTTACCTGCACTATCAGTCGAACCGGCCACTCTCCAGGGCATAAACCTTCTGCTGTAGGTCTCCCACTGTCCAGTGCGGGGCGAGGTGTTGTACCTTTTCTGGTGTGGGGCCAGCTGTCTTTGTCCCGTCCCATTTCACCTTGCCCCTTCACTGTTCACGGCCATCGGCCAGGCTGGCCCTGATCCTGGTGTCTTCCATCTCTTCCAATCAATGGATTCCAATCCTTACGGTGGAGGTGTCCAACACGCAGTTCAATCCAGCCCACTTCTCCACGTCAAACAGCGACTGAGCAGTCCCTGGTTGGTTGGGGAAGGGCTGGAATTATTCTAGCCTTGATTGGTCCCACTCCCAGCCCGTAGTCTTAAGCGAGGTATTGGTGGAACGTGCTGGCCTCCGAATGGAAACGGCCGCCATCAAAAAGTAGCTGACCTTCCAGTCAGAATGAAAGGGGCCTTGCGGCCGACACTCCCCCTGGGAGCAGAGTGGGGCAATGCTTGCCGCCTGCTTCGCCCAGCAGCACCACTCGCCTCTAATCCGAACCCCCCTCAGGGATTCACAGTCTCTGGGGACCCGACCGGAGGCAGCCGGCACTCCCCCTGGGAGCAGAGCGGGGCAATGCTTGCCGCCTGCTTCGCCCAGCAGCACCACTCGCCCCCTCTAATCCGAACCCCCCTCAGGGATTCACAGTCTCTCGGGACCCGACTGGAGGCGGTGGGGTTGCTCAGTCACGAGCCTGCAGTTTAATCGTACATGGCCCGTTCGCTAGTTGTGGCACGCAGACCTGACCAGCAGCTGCCAAACCTCGGCTACATAACCGGGCTTGGAATTCAGACCCGTGGTGTGCTTCGTATTTCACCCGCCCTCTCTCCAGGAGATTGGAACCTTCCCATCGCACAAATTAATTTAACCGCAGGTGAGACTTTGACCTGATTTATTCTTCTCTTCTGTCTCTTGCAGTTAAATTATTTGAAGTTATAGAAACGGAAAAAACCCTGTATTTAGTGATGGAATATGCCAGTGGGGGTGAGTATCGTAGCGGCTTGTGTTTGTGTCTGACGTGTTAGTCACTGCCCCAGAAAGTGCTCCCATTGTTGTCACTGGGCTTGGTTTGGGTGTCGCCACCATACACAATAGGGTGAAAAACTCGCAGTGTGGTGCGATTAATGTGTGACACAATTAGGAAAGCAAATGGTATGTTAGCCTTTATTACAAAAGGATTGGAGTATAAGAGTAAAGATGTCTTACTGCGATTATATAGGGCCCTGGTGAGACCACACCTGGAGTACTGTGTGCAGTTTTGGTCTCCTTACCTAAGGAAGGATATACTTGCCATAGAGGGAGTGCAACAAAGGTTCACCAGACTGGTTCCTGGGATGGGGGGATTGTCCTATGAGGAGAGATTGAGTAGACTAGGCCTATATTCCCTAGAGTTTAGAAGAATGAGAGGTGATCTCATTGAAATGTCTAGAATTCTTAAGGGGTTTGACAGGGTAGATGCAGGGAGGATGTTTCCCCCTGGCTTTGCGGGGGGGGGGGTGGTCTAAAGATAAGGGATCGGCCATTTAGGACTGAGATGAGGAGGAATTTCTTCACTCGGTTATGAATCTTTGGAATTCTCTGCCCCAGAGGGCTGTGGTTGCTCAGTCGATGAGTATATTTGAGACAGAGATCGATAGATTTGTGAGAACTAAGGGGATATGGGGATTGGGCGTGAAAGTGGAGTTGAGGTTGGAGATCAGCCATGATCTTATTGAAGGGCTGAATGGCCGACTCCTGCTCCGAGTTCTTACACAACAGGCGTTGGACAGCAGCACAGGTTTGAGACCACCCTGGGCATTGAGGAGCTTAAATCGATGGGTCACTGAGCAAGGGACAGTCCACAGCCTCCGTCCTTCTGGGAAAGCGGCCCATTTGAGGAGAGTGAGAGAGAGGCAAGCGGATGGTGATCGTTGCAAATGCTGGAGACACCTCGGCACCGTGAATCCCCCATTGAACCTCACTTCCTAGCCTGTCACCGTGCACTGATTGCCGCAGAGAGCTGTGCCCAGACCGGGGAGCCGCTGTGTGCGGATCAATGGGCAGTGTGGTGAGAGCGGCCCCGGTTTGTGTTGCAGTGGCACTCTGTGCCACTCTGCCAGCTACCTGTTGTAACTTGCTGTGCAGCCCGGTTCTTGTGTGTTATTTCCATGTCTAACCCGTGTTTGTGTCCTCCGGCAGGGGAAGTCTTTGATTACTTAGTTGCGCACGGAAGAATGAAAGAGAAAGAAGCGAGAGCAAAATTTAGACAGGTCAGTGCCGACACTGCGAGCCGAGATAATCAACTCTCCCGTCTAATCACCGCCTGCTTCTGTCAAACTGTGGTTACTCGTTTTCCTATCAGTGCTTCCACCTCTCTCTTCCCCTCCTCCACTCGTTCTTGCAGAGCTCCCGTTCAGCACCTTCCAGCCGTCTCTCCGGCCCCTTCCCCAGCCGTGTGAAGCCAGACATTGAGTGTCGACTTTCCACCAATGGCGACACTAAATAGGAAGAAGAACCCCAGCTCATTTCTTTTTCCCCCAGGGGTATTGAGGCCAACTGCTGCCCTCGGCTGAGATCAGGGTGAGGATCAAATGTGGGACCGCCCAGGTCACTGGCTCGATACCACATCGTTCACCCACTGAGCAACAGTAGACACTGCCACTTCATAGTTCTACGCTCGTCTATACGGTAAATATTTATTAACGAGCTAGGATGTTGCCAACCCAAACTCTCAACACTGAGTCACGCTCTTCTGTCAATTCCCATTGTAAACTACCTTGCCGTCATTTCCCATTCAATTTTCCTATGTCAACTGTCACGGTGTAGGTACAGCCTCTGGCCAAAGCTGGCTCTGCGACTGCAGTTGCATTTGGTGATGTCATCAGTAGGTTGCAGGTGTAGTGATTGTAAGGAGGCCCCTGAGAGCTTCAGTAATAATCCCATTAGCCCCAGGCATTGGGATGTTGGTGAACTCACTGATGTCCAACCTGATCTTGGAGGGCGTTGGGCTTTAATGTGGTTTGGGCAGCTGGGGAAGGACCTCGTTACTGATCCGCTGTCACAATGTTTCTCCTGCTTGTGTTTTCTAGATAGTATCTGCTGTGCAGTACTGTCACCAGAAGTGCATTGTTCATAGGGATCTGAAGGTAAGGGCCGCACTTCCTGCCTGTTTCTCCTCGCCATGGTCACCCGCTGTGATACGTGGTGACCTCAGGCTGTACTGATTTGTTTAGCGGTAATAGTTGTCTTTAATATCGCGCCTTGCTTCATGGAGTGAATTGTTTTTGGCGTGCATTGCTTGTTATGTGGACGGGTTGATTCAATCCTCCTTGCAGCAAGCTGGGGATTGATTATAAGGGCAGCTGTATCACAGAAGGGCATTAGAACCTTGTCGGACTCCCCGGGCACTGTGCGCCCTTCCGCCTAATGAAACGTTGGGCTTTATCTCGAGCGCTGGAAGTGATGCTTCAGCTGTACAGAGCCTTGCTCAGACCCCATCTGGAGTAACTGGGTTCAGTTCTGGGCCCTGCCCCTCGGGAAGGATATATCGGCCTTGGAGGGGGGGCAGCGCAGATTCACCAGAACGATACCGGGGCTAAAAGGGTTAAATTACGAGGCCAGGTTGCACAGACTGGGCTTGTGTTCCCTTGAGTTTAGAAGATTAAGGGGTAATCTCATCGAGGTGTTTAAGATGATTAAAGGATTCGATCGAGAGAAACTATTTCCTCTGGTGGGGGGAGTCCAGAACAAGGGGGCAGAACCTTCAAATTAGAGCCAGGCCGTTCAGGGGTGATGTCGGGAAGCACTTCTCCACACAAAGGGTGGCGGAAATCTCTCGAAGGTTTGAGGGTCTGAAAGGCCTCCTCTTGTTCCTGTGGTCCTGAAGTAGCCACTGTAAACAAGCTGCCTGTCCGTCACAAGCCCCTGCCCACGTCGATGCTGAAAATAAATGAATGAATCAGATTTCAAGTCGTTTTGAACAACTGGTGGGTCTGAAAGGTGGTGATTACAGGCTGGTTGCACTGTGTTTAGACTGAGGGTGGCGTGCTGTGTTCTGTGTTGCCAGCCGCCTGCTCACTGCTGCCCGTACTGGGCAGAGGGAGCATTCCTCTATGGCCGCTGACCCACCCCCCTTGGTCAGCTTCAAGCTGATTGCGACTTCGGTTGAACCGAGGCAGCTTGAACTGAATTGAGTCTGGGCAGTATCGCCTTGACCAGACACGAGTCACCAGCACAGACCTGCCAGAGAAACTCGCCGCTCGTTCAGCAGCTCTTTGTGGGCAGAGTGGGGGTGATGGACAGGGGAAAGCCTTGATACAGTCGGGGCTCCCAGTGTGCTTTGGGGCTGGGACCGGTTGGGTTCATCCGTCTGGAGCAGTGCCTGCCTCAACTTGTCCAAGAACGTTATCGAGGGGTACGAGAGGTTAGAGCAGCATTAAGGGTATTTTCCCAAACATTGGGGCTGATCAGATGGACCTCAGTGGTCGCTCCTGGTCGGAAGTGCGGAGTATCACGAAGGTGCGAGAGGGAAACTGAGGAAGATCGAGGCGCTGTGGGGACACGACGGCAAGCTTGGGCTTTTAAAGCTGATGGAGAGACTGGGAGGGGCGAGGGGTTCCACAGTTTTGAGGTCCTGAGTTAGAGGAGAGATGAGGTGGCCTGTTTGAACCTTGGGAACAGCTTGACCAGCATGCGCTTGGTGCTCACTGCCTTGCTGTCGTCCCGTCCCTTCTTGAGCGCGCATATACTTTAAAGTTTTCGAGTTTTGTGTTTCGCCGGTGGGTTTGCTGCAAAGCCCATTTTTATTCATGTATTTCCCCCCCCCCTCCTCCAGGCAGAGAACTTGCTGTTAGACGGAGATATGCACATAAAAATAGCGGACTTTGGCTTCAGTAACGAGTTCACGTTCGGTAACAAATTAGACACGTTCTGCGGGAGTCCCCCGTACGCTGCTCCAGAGCTCTTCCAGGGGAAGAAATACGATGGACCAGAGGTGGACGTCTGGAGTCTCGGAGTGATCCTCTACACGCTCGTGAGCGGCTCACTGCCCTTTGACGGACAGAACCTAAAGGTACTCGGACAGGCCATTTAAAAAAAAAAAACTTCCAGGATCCTGGGTTTTATAAATAGAGGCCGAGAGTACAAGAGCAAGGAGGTTACGCTGAACCTTTATAAATCACTGGGTTAGGCCCCAGCTGGAGTATTGTGTCCGATTCTGGGCACCGCACTTTAGGAAGGATGTCGAGGCCTTGGAGAGGGTGCGGAGGAGATTTACTAGAATGGTTCCAGGGATGAGGGACTTCAGTTAATGTGGAGAGACTGGAGAAGCTGGGATCGTTCTCCTTAGAGCAGAGACGGTTAAGGGGAGATTTAATAGAGGTGTTCAAAATCACGAGGGGTTTTGATGGAGTAAATAAGGAGAGTGTTTCCAGTGGCAGGAGGGTCGGTAACCAGAGGACACAGATTGAAGATAATCGGTAAAAGAACCAGAGGGGGAGATGAGAGTGTTTTTCCGCAGCGAGTTGTTGTGATCTGGAATGCGCTGCCTGAAAGGGCGGTGGAAGCAGATTCAATAGTAACTTTCAAAAGGGAATTGGAGAAATACTGGAAAAGGAGAAATGTGCAGGGCTGTGGGGAGAGAGCAGGGGGGAGTGGGACTAATTGGAGAGCTCTTTCAAAGAGCTGGCACAGGCACGATGGGCCGAATGGCCTCCGCCTGCGCTGTATCGTTCTGTGATTCTACAAGAGCCGATTGACCCGAGCCCCTCCAGAACCAATCGACGTGGCCCTGCCCTTTCAATAAATACACTGCCCAAAATGATTATTCAGCAAACCCTGATCGACCTGCAAGTCTGGATTTTCTTCACTCCGCGGCCCTGCCGGCACTTTTAGGTTGCTGCCTGCCGCTTCCAGAGAGTGGTTTCCCGGCACACCTCTCCCCGTGGGCTTTGCCACGGGCTGCTGGAGCAGCAAAACTGCAGAAATTAAACCCACAGATCATCAGTCGGACTCGGTGGGGGGGGTGTGGCCGTCAGCAGGTAGTTACAAAGCTTTGAATCATCGAATCTACAGCACAGAAACAGGCCATTCGGCCCGACTGCTCCGTGCCGGTGTTTCTGCTCCACTCGAGCCTCCTCCCACCCCTCTTCATCTCACCCCATCAGCATCTCCTTCTATTCCTTTCTCCCTCGTGTGTTTATCCAGCTTCCCCTTAAATCCAGCTACTGTATTTGCCTCAACCACTCCCTGTGGCAGTGAGTTCCACATTCTCCCCACTCCCTGGGTAAAGAAGTTTCTCCTGAATTCACGATTGGATTTATTAGTGACGATCTTATATTTAACCCACAATTTTAAAGACCTCTATTAGGTCACCCATCAGTCTTCAAGAAAGGTTGAGCAGGTTGGGCCTATACTCATTGGAGTTTGGAAGAATGAGAGGTGATCTTATTGAAACATATAAGATTCTGAAGGGGCTCGACAGGGTCGATGCAGAGAGGATGTTTCCCCTCGTGGGGGAATCTAGAACTGGGGGGCATAGTTTCAGAATAAGGGGGCACCCATTTAAATCGGAAATGAGGAGGAATTTCTTCTCCGAGGGTGGTGAATCTGTGGAATTCTCTTCCCCAGAGAGCTGTGGGGGCTGGGTCATTGAATATATTCAAGGTGGAGATAGACAGATTTCTGAACGATAAGGGAGTCGAGGGTTATGGGGAGCGAGCAGGGAAGTGGAGTTGAGGCCAAGATTGGATCAGCCATGATCGCATTGAATGGCGGAGCAGGCTGGAGGGGCCGAATGGCCGACTCCTGCTCCTACATCTTATGTTCTTCCCTTTTCTAGAGAAAAGAGCCCCGGCCTGTTCAGTATTTGCTGAGTAGATATAACCTCTCAGTTCTGGTATCATTGTAGTAAATCTGTTTTTTGCACCCTCTCCAGTGCCTCTATATCCTTTTTATGAAATGGAGTACCGGCCCTTTGGAGGAGCTGTCCAATTAGTCCCACTCCCATTGCCCTTTCCCCACTCCCCTTCAAGTGTTTATCCAATTCCCTTCTGAAAGCTACCTATTGAATCTGCTTCCATCGCCTTGGAATCGTTTGTGAAACAGTCGAGAGTGGCAGTGGGGGAGCAAATGGCCTCCCTCGTCCGTGATGATGGTCTGATTGTTTCTGAGGCTGTATGTGTGCGAGGCTGACTCTCTTACTGTAGCAGCCCGTGCAAGTTCCTTTCACTTTGCAATTAACACGTCCTTGTTGGCGAGGGAGTCTGCAGTCTGAGGGGGTGTGAGGGCTCGGCTGGCCGTGTGTGTGTGGGAGTGTGGCCAATGACAGCCTCCTTTTGAATAGGATTATAATTAGCAAGTGTGGATAGGCACGGTCGCTGAGTTATCGCAAAAAGAGACTCTGCTTTAAATGGTGCCTTTCAAGAGCTTCATACACGATGCATTACCTTGAAGTGGAGGAAGTGTTCATGCAGGCGAAATTGGCAGGCTTTATTTGCACAGCATGATCCCACAAACAGTAATGGATCTGTTCTGTTTATTGGTGATGTTGGTCAAGGACACTGGGCGGGGCGGATTGCCCCCTCCTCTTCAAATTTGTCCACAGGACTGCACCACCCCAGCGGTGCACTCACTCCCTCAGTGCTGCACTGGATTAGGGGCCTAGATCGTATGTACCAGTCCTTTGGTGGGACTTGAGCCCACAAACCTCTGACTCAGAGGCGAGGGTGCTACCCACAGAGCCACGGCTGACGTCAAACAACATTTCGTAATTTGGTGGTAGAGCGGTTAATATTCCACTTGTACCAAATACAAACTCCTGCCACTCTGATCAGACTCCTGTTTCCGACTTCGGCTGTGCTTTCCTGCGCGCTAGGTATGGTGTGACGTACACCGCCACTCAACCCGACCACACTGGAGCCCCACTCCAGGACTGAGCCCATAAGCCAGGCCTACACTCCCATTGCAGTGCTGAGGGAGCGCCGCACTGTCGGAGTGGCAGTGCTGAGGGAGCGCCGCACTGTCGGAGTGGCAGTACTGAGGGAGCGCCGCACTGTCGGAGGGGCTGTACTGAGGGAGCGCCACACTGTCGGAGGAGCAGTACTGAGGGAGCGCCGCACTGTCGGAGGGGCAGCACTGAGGGAGCGCCGCACTGTCGGAGGAGCAGTACTGAGGGAGCGCCGCACTGTCGGAGGGGCAGTACTGAGGGAGCGCCGCACTGTCGGAGGGGCGGTACTGAGGGAGCGCCGCACTGTCGGAGGGGCAGTACTGAGGGAGCGCCGCACTGTCGGAGGGGTGGTACTGAGGGAGCGCCGCACTGTCGGAGGAGCAGTACTGAGGGAGCGCCGCACTGTCGGAGGGGCAGTACTGAGGGAGCGCCGCACTGTCGGAGGGGTGGTACTGAGGGAGCGCCGCACTGTCGGAGGAGCAGTACTGAGGGAGCGCCGCACTGTCGGAGGGGCAGTACTGAGGGAGCGCCGCACTGTCGGAGGGGTGGTACTGAGGAAGCGCCGCACTGTCGGAGGAGCAGTACTGAGGGAGCGCCGCACTGTCGGAGGGGCAGTACTGAGGGAGCGCCGCACTGTCGGAGGGGTGGTACTGAGGGAGCGCCGCACTGTCGGAGGGGCGGTACTGAGGGAGCGCCGCACTGTCGGAGAGGCGGTACTGAGGGAGCGCCGCACTGTCGGAGGGGCAGTACTGAGAGAGGGCCACACTGTTGGAGGGGCAGTACTGAGGGAGGGCCACACTGTCGGAGGGGCAGTACTAAGGGAGTGTCGGAGGGGCAGTACTGAGGGAGTGTCGGAGGGGCAGTACTGAAACATAGAAACATAGAGATAGGAACAGGAGTAGGCCATTCGGCCCTTCGAGCCTGCTCCGCCATTCAATGAGATCATGGCTGATCTTCGTCTGAGATCATAGCTGATCTTACCAGTTCAGTACCCCGTCCCCGCCTTTTCTCCGTAACCCTTAATCCCCTTAGCCTTCAGAAATATATCCAATTCTCTCTTGAAAATATTTATTGAATTAGCCTTCACAGCCCTCTGTGGCAGGGGATTCCACAGGCTCACCACTCTTTGAGTGAAGAAATTCTTCCTCATCTCTGTTTTAAATGATTTGCCCGCTATTTTTAGACTGTGGCCCCTGGTTCTGTGCTCCCCTGCCATTGGAAACATTCTCTCTGAATTCAGCCTGTCCAGGCCTGCCATAATTTTATATGTTTCGATGAGATCCCCTCTCAATCTTCTAAACTCCAGTGAGTACAAGCCCAAACTATTCAATCTCTCCTCGTAGGTCATTCCCGCCATTCCAGGTATCAGCCTGGTGAATCGCCGCTGCACTCTTTTTCCATGGCAAGAACATCCTTCCGCAGATGGGGCGACCAAAACTGTACACAATACTCCAGATGCGGTCTCACCAGCACCTTGTACAGCTGTAGTAAGGTATCCCTATTCCTATACTCGAACCCCCTTGATATGAAGGCCAACATACCATTTGCCTTCTTAATCGCCTGTTGCACCTGCATGCTCTCCTTCAGTGACTGGTGCACAAGAACACCCAGGTCCCTCTGCACTTCCCCATCTCCCAATCTATTGCCATTTAGATAATAATCCACCCTCCTGTTTTTACCCCCAAAGTGGATAACCTCGCATTTATCCACATTATAGTGCATCTGCCACGTATCCGCCCATTCCCCCAACCTGTCCAAATCGCACTGTAGCCTCCTGACATCCTCATCAGAGCCCACCCCTCCTCCTAGTTTAGTGTCGTCAGCGAATTTGGAAATATTGCATCCAATTCCCTGATCCAGATCATTTATATATATTGTGAACAGCTGGGGTCCCAGGACAGATCCTTGTGGCACCCCGCTGGTCACTGCCTGCCACTCCGAAAACGAGCCGTTTATTCCAACTCTCTGTTTTCTATCCGCCAGCCAGTTCTCTATCCACGTTAATACTTTGCCCCCAATCCCATGAGCCTTAATTTTGCATGATAATCTTTTGTGTGGAACCTTATCGAAGGCTTTCTGGAAGTCAAGGTACACCACATCCACTGGCTCTCCCCCATCTATTTTACCAGTTACTTCCTCAAAAAATTCCAGCAGATTAGTCAAACACGATTTACCCTTTGTAAATCCATGTTGACTCTGTCCGATCCTTTCCCCATTTGTCAAGTGCTCCGCTATTTTATCCTTAATAATGGACTCTAGCATTTTGCCCACAACCGATGTAAGGCTTACTGGTCTATAATTCCCTGCTTTCTCTCTACCCCCCTTTTTAAATATTGGGGTAACATTAGCTACCCTCCAATCCACGGGTACTGTTCCCGAGTCAATGGAGTTCCGGAAGATGATCCTTAGAGCATCTGCTATCTCCAGGGCCACCTCCTTAAGTACCCTAGGATGTAGTTTATCAGGCCCCGGGGATTTGTCGGCCTTCAGTCCCCTCAACTTACCCAACACCATATCCCTAGAGATACTAATTTCTGTCAGCTCCTCCCTCTCATTAGTCCCTATGTTTGTCGATATTCCTGGGAGGTTATTTGTGTCCTCCTTTGTGAATACAGAACCAAAGTATGAGTTTAATTGGTCCGCCATTTCCTTATTCTCCATTATATATGCTCCCGAATCGGACTGCAAGGGACCGACTTGGGATTTTACCAGTCTTTTCCTCCTGATATACCGATAAAAGCTTTTGCAGTCTGTCTTTATGTTTGCTGCAAGTTTACTTTCGTATTCTATTTTCCCCTTCCTGATTAATCCCTTTGTCCTCTTTTGCTGTATCCTGTACTGCCCCCAATCTTCCGGTCTGGTGCTTTTTTTTGCCAGTTGATATGCCCTTTTTTTTGATTTTATGCTGTCCCTAATTTCCCTCGTTATCCACGGTTGAGTCACCTTTTTAGGTTTATTTTTATGCCAAACCGGTATAAACATGTTCTGGAATTCTTCCATTCTATCTTTGAATGCTTGCCATTGTCTATCCACTGTCAATCCCCCCAGAAACACCACCCAATCAATCTTACCCAATTCCCGTCTCATACCCTCGTAATTCCCTTTATTTAAGTTCTGGACCTTAGTCTCTGATTCAATTTCCTCACTCTCCATCTCGACTGAGAGCTCGATCATATTATGATCGCTCTGACCCAAGGGGCCTCGTACAAGAAGATTGTTGATAAGTCCCTTCTCATTGCACAATACCCAGTCTAAAATGGCCTGATCTCGAGTCGGCTCCTCGACATATTGGTCCAGATAACCGTCCCGAAAACATTCCAGGAATTCCTCCTCCTCAGAATTTTTACTAATTTGGGTAGTCCAATCAATATGTAAATTAAAGTCACCCATGATGACAGCTGTGCTCTTATCGCACGCTTCTCTAATTTCCCTTTTTATGCCTTCCCTCACCTCCATATTACTATTTGGAGGCCTATATATCACACCCACTAACGTTTTCCTCCCCTTGCTATTTCTCATTTCTACCCATACAGATTCCGTTTCATCCGAGTTAATATCCTTCCTTTCCATTGCATTAATCCCCTCCTTTACCAGCAATGCTACCCCACCTCCCCTACCTTTTTGCCGATCCTTCCTAAATATTGTATATCCCTGGATGTTAAGTTCCCAGCCTTGCCCACCCTGCAGCCACGTTTCTGTAATCCCAATCAAATCATACTTGTTTACCTCTATTTCCACAACTAATTCATCCACCTTGTTCCTAATGCTTCTAGCATTAAGATACAAAGCCTTCAGGCTTGCTTTTTTCACACTCTCATTATGAATTAGTTTGGCCCTTTGTGTTTCTCTCCTTTGCTTATTGCTTCTCACCTTTCTACCATCTATTTCTAACTTCATATGACTTCCCTCTTTTCCACTACCTAGGTTCCCATCCCCCTGCCAAATTAGTTTAAATCCTCCCGAACCGCCCTAGAAAATATTACCCCGAGGACATCGGCTCCCTCACAGTTCAGGTGTAGACCGTCCCCTTGGTACAGGTCACTCCTCCCCAAGAACTGGTTCCAATGCCTCAAGAATTTAAATCCCTCTCCCTTGCACCACTGCTCAAGCCACGTATTTAGCTTATCTATCTTACTCTCTCTAAACTTATTAGCTCGTGGCACTGGTAGCAATCCAGAGATTACTACCTTTGAGGTCCTACTTTTCAATTTAGCTCCTAACTCCCTAAATTCAGCTTGTAGGACCTCCTCCCTCTTTTTACCTACATCGTTGGTACCTACATGTACCACGACAACTGGCTGATCCCCCTCCCCCTTCAGAATGCTCTGCACCCGCTCCGAGACATCCTTGACCCTTGCACCAGGGAGGCAACATACCATCTTGGAGTCTCGGTCTCGGCCACAGAAACTCCTATCTATCCCCCTTACAATTGAATCCCCTATCACTATAGCCCTATCCCTCTTTTTCCCGCCCTTCTGTGCAGCAGAGCCAGTCATGGTGCCCTGAACCTGGCTGCTGGTGCCTTCCCCTGATAAGTCATCTCCCCCAACAGTACCCAAAACGGTAAACCTGTTTTGGAGGGAGATGACCGCAGGTGACTCCTGCACTACCTTCCTGCCTTTACCCTGCCTTTTGGTCACCCACTTACTGTCTGAGCTAGCCTTTACCTGCGGTGTGACCAACTCACTGAATGTGCTATCCACAACATCGCGTATGCTCCAGAGTGAGTCCATTTGCAGCTCCAGCGCCGCCATGCGGTCTGCTAGGAGCTGCAGCTGGACACACTTCCTGCACACATAGTTGTCAGGGACAGTGTCCCTGATTTCCCACATGGCACAGGAGAAGCATGACACGGGTCCGAGCTGCCCTTCCATGACTTAACCCTTACAATACCCTTTTATTTACTACGATTTAGCTTAATTATTGAATTCTACTTAGAATAAGTTTGTGAAAGTACTCACCAACCAGTCACCTACCTGTTTTCTGGTGTTGTATTTTCACTGCCGCCTCCTGTCCTGGAACCTTTTCCACCTAGGTTAGGCTCCTGAAATAAAATAAATTGAACCTACCTTTTCAACTTCCCCTAACCCCTAAAAGGTTAGAGGAGGTGGAAGGGTGGGAGACACTACACTGTAGTGTTTCGGGTTTAGCAACAGCTCCACCTATATAAGAGTTACTGGCCTCCTGCTCTCCCGACTGCACCAGCTGTGAAAGAAAAAGCCCGCGAAAGGTGAGCTTTTAAACTCACCAGTTACTGGCCTCCTGCTCTCCCGACTGCCCCAGCAGTTACTGGCCTCCTGCTCTCCCGACTGCCCCAGCTGTGGTCTCGGGCCTCGCTGGTCGCCGGGTTTTCTCCCGAGCTGCTCCCGCTGGTCCCGACTCCGCCTCCACCCGCTGCCGATGCCGCACTGGGGCCTACCTGAGCCTCTGGGGCCTCTTGTAGTCGCTCTGCCGCTCAGCTCCGCCTCCACCCGCTGCCGATGCCGCACTGGGGCCTACCTGAGCCTCTGGGGCCTCTTGTAGTCGCTCTGCCGCTCAGCTCCGCCTCCACCCGCTGCCGATGCCGCACTGGGGCCTACCTGAGCCTCTGGGGCCTCTTGTAGTCGCTCTGCCGCTCAGCTCCGCCTCCACCCGCTGCCGATGCCGCACTGGGGCCTACCTGAGCCTCTGGGGCCTCTTGTAGTCGCTCTGCCGCTCAGCTCCGCCTCCACCCGCTGCCGATGCCGCACTGGGGCCTACCTGAGCCTCTGGGGCCTCTTGTAGTCGCTCTGCCGCTCAGCTCCGCCTCCACCCGCTGCCGATGCCGCACTGGGGCCTACCTGAGCCTCTGGGGCCTCTTGTAGTCGCTCTGCCGCTCAGCTCCGCCTCACCCGCTGCCGATGCCGCACTGGGGCCTACCTGAGCCTCTGGGGCCTCTTGTAGTCGCTCTGCCGCTCAGCTCCGCCTCCACCCGCTGCCGATGCCGCACTGGGGCCTACCTGAACCTCTGGGGCCTCTTGTAGTCGCTCTGCCGCTCAGCTCCGCCTCCACCCGCTGCCGATGCCGCACTGGGGCCTACCTGAGCCTCTGGGGCCTCTTGTAGTCGCTCTGCCGCTCAGCTCCGCCTCCACCCGCTGCCGATGCCGCACTGGGGCCTACCTGAGCCTCTGGGGCCTCTTGTAGTCGCTCTGCC
>NW_028225180.1:91934563-91989563 GCF_052327205.1 Somniosus microcephalus | reverse complement strand
AATGGGAAGAATAATAACTCACTTTATTCCTTATGGGAATGTTCTGCACGCCCCTCCCCTCCCCTCCAGGGACTTCAACCGAGAACCTACTGCAAACCCAGATGGCAGCCTGTCGTAAACTACCCGATTCCCCCACCACCACTTCCTCCGTGACACTGGGTGTGGCTGGGTAACGCTGCTTCTGTCCTGTCTTCCGCACCCCCTGCTCTACCTGTGGTCTCTGTCGGAGGGGCAGTACTGAGGGAGCGCCGCACTGTCGGAGGGGCAGTACTGAGGGAGCGCCGCACTGTCGGAGGGGCAGTACTGAGGGAGCGCCGCACTGTCGGAGGGGCAGTACTGAGGGAGCGCCGCACTGTCTGAGGGGCAGTACTGAGGGAGCGCCGCACTGTCGGAGGGGCAGTACTGAGGGAGCGCCGCACTGTCGGAGGGGCAGTACTGAGGGAGCGCCGCACTGTCGGAGGGGCAGTACTGAGGGAGCGCCGCACTGGGAGGGGCGGTACTGAGGGAGCGCCGCACTGTCGGAGGGGCGGTACTGAGTGAGCGCCGCACTGTCGGAGGGGCGGTACTGAGGGAGCGCCGCACTGTCGGAGGGGCTGTACTGAGGCAGCGCCGCACTGTCGGAGGGGCAGTACTGAGGGAGCGCCGCACTGTCGGAGGGGCTGTACTGAGGCAGCGCCGCACTGTCGGAGGGGCTGTACTGAGGCAGCGCCGCACTGTCGGAGGGGCTGTACTGAGGGAGCGCCGCACTGTCGGAGGGGCAGTACTGAGGGAGCGCCGCACTGTCGGAGGGGCAGTACTGAGGGAGCGCCGCACTGTCGGAGGTCCCGTCTTTCGGATGAGACGTTAAACCGAGGCCCCGTCTGCCCTCTCAGGTGGATGTAAAAGATCCCACGGCCACTATTGGAAGAAGAGCAGGGGGAGTTCTCCCCGGTGTCCTGGGGCCAATATTTATCCCTCAACCAACATCACTAAAACAGATGATCCGGTCATTATCACATTACTGTTTGTGGGAGCTTGCTGTGTGCAAATTGGCTGCCGCGTTTCCTACATTACAACAGTGACTACACTTAACAAGTTTGTCATTGGCTGTGAAGCGCTTTGAGACGTCCTGAGGTGGTGAAAGGCGCGGGAGAAATGGGAGTCTTTCTTTATAGAAACTGACTTCAATCGTTGTGTTGATCAGCAAATAATGAAAGATCGGTGGATGAACGTCGGGCATGAGGAGGATGAGCTGAAGCCCTACACGGACCCTGAGCCAGATTACAAAGATCCCCGGAGAACAGGTCCGTTTTCTCCAAGTACCCATTCACCTTCTCCTGGCGCCTTTCACCCCTTGTGGTTTAACGGTGTGTTCCCTTTACACAGAGCTCATGGTTAATATGGGATACTCACGGGAGGAGATCACCGACTCTTTGGTCAACCAGAAGTATAACGAAGTCATGGCAACGTATCTACTACTGGGCTGGAAAACCTCGGAGGTAAGTGAGAGCTGAGAATGGAATGGCCGCGGCCTCTCCTCCCGCCCCCACTTTTAACAGACCGGGTTCCCATTCCACTCCCCTGACCCACTTGCTGCAGTATTGCATGCCATCGGTGTTAGTGAGGGCCTGGTTATACCGTGCTATCGGTGTTAGTGAGGGCCTGGTTATACCGTGCTATCGGTGTTAGTGAGGGTCCGGTTATACCGTGCTATCGGTGTTAGTGAGGGTCCGGTTATACCGTGCTATTGGTGTTAGTGAGGGCCTGGTTATACCATGCTATCGGTGTTGGTGAGGGTCCGGTTATACCGTGCTATCGGTGTTGGCGAGGGTCCGGTTATACCGTGCTATCGGTGTTAGTGAGGGCCTGGTTATACCGTGCTATCGGTGTTGGCGAGGGTCCGGTTATACCGTGCTATCGGTGTTAGTGAGGGCCTGGTTATACCATGCTATCGGTGTTAGTGAGGGCCTGGTTATACCATGCTATCGGTGTTGGCGAGAGTCCGGTTATACCGTGCTATCGGTGTTGGTGAGGGTCCGGTTATACCGTGCTATCAGTACCGTGCTATCGGTGTTGGTGAGGGTCCGGTTATACCGTGCTATCGGTGTTGGCGAGGGTCCGGTTATGCCGTGCTATCGGTGTTGGTGAGGGTCCGGTTATGCCGTGCTATCGGTGTTGGTGAGGGTCCGGTTATACCGTGCTATCGGTGTTGGTGAGGGTCCGGTTATACCGTGCTATCGGTGATAGTGAGGGTCCGGTTATGCCGTGCTATCGGTGTTGGTGAGGGTCCGGTTATACCGTGCTATCGGTGATAGTGAGGGTCCGGTTATACCGTGCTATCAGTACCGTGCTATCGGTGTTGGTGAGGGTCCGGTTATACCGTGCTATCGGTGATAGTGAGGGTCCGGTTATACCGTGCTATCGGTGATAGTGAGGGTCCGGTTATGCCGTGCTATCGGTGATAGTGAGGGTCCGGTTATGCCGTGCTATCGGTGATAGTGAGGGTCCGGTTATGCCGTGCTATTGGTGATAGTGAGGGTCCGGTTATACCGTGCTATCGGTGATAGTGAGGGTCCGGTTATGCTGTGCTATCGGTGATAGTGAGGGTCCGGTTATGCCGTGCTATCGGTGATAGTGAGGGTCCGGTTATGCCGTGCTATCGGTGATAGTGAGGGTCCGGTTATGCCGTGCTATCGGTGTTGGTGAGGGTCCGGTTATACCGTGCTATCGGTGATAGTGAGGGTCCGGTTATACCGTGCTATCGGTGTTGGTGAGGGTCCGGTTATACCGTGCTATCGGTGATAGTGAGGGTCCGGTTATACCGTGCTATCGGTGTTGGTGAGGGTCCGGTTATACCGTGCTATCGGTGTTGGTGAGGGTCCGGTTATACCGTGCTATCGGTGTTGGTGAGGGTCCGGTTATACCGTGCTATCGGTGATAGTGAGGGTCCGGTTATGCCGTGCTATCGGTGTTGGTGAGGGTCCGGTTATACCGTGCTATCGGTGTTGGTGAGGGTCCGGTTATACCGTGCTATCGGTGTTGGTGAGGGTCCGGTTATACCGTGCTATCGGTGTTGGTGAGGGTCCGGTTATACCGTGCTATCGGTGATAGTGAGGGTCCGGTTATGCCGTGCTATCGGTGTTGGTGAGGGTCCGGTTATACCGTGCTATCGGTGATAGTGAGGGTCCGGTTATGCCGTGCTATCGGTGTTGGTGAGGGTCCGGTTATACCGTGCTATCGGTGATAGTGAGGGTCCGGCTATGCCGTGCTATCGGTGTTGGTGAGGGTCCGGTTATACCGTGCTATCGGTGATAGTGAGGGTCCGGTTATACCGTGCTATCGGTGTTGGTGAGGGTCCGGTTATACCGTGCTATCGGTGATAGTGAGGGTCCGGTTATACCGTGCTATCGGTGTTGGTGAGGGTCCGGTTATACCGTGCTATCGGTGTTGGTGAGGGTCCGGTTATACCATGCTATCGGTGATAGTGAGGGTCCGGTTATGCCGTGCTATCAGTGATAGCGAGGGTCCGGTTATGCCGTGCTATCGGTCTCTCTGACGTTCCAGGTGCAAACGGGCAATATTGGATCTGCCGCCCGTTAAACACCTCTCCTGACGATCCATTCCATCAGAGCTTTTGGAATGGAAAATCAGGAGTGGTGGGAGACATGGGACGGAAGGCTGATCCGATATCGCCCGTTTTACACCAGCACCCAGAGTTTAAAGGAACCCCATTACCCTCCCCACCATGTTTAACACTGCAGGCAATCATCTGGTCAATTTAAACTGGCACGCTGTCTTTTACTGCTTTTGAAATATCAGACCAGCCTGCCGAGCATTTGTATCGCACCGTGAAATGGGTCTACGGTGAGACGCTGGGAACTTGGGGTGGGGGCAGAGGTCTGGGCGTTGTGCCCAATGGTGCTGTCTTGCTAAGAATTGTTGCATTCTGTGCTTGGCCCGCAGTTGGAGGCAGATTCTCTCTCTACCAGTAACCTGTGCCTGAAGCCCCGCACTGACCACACGAACAGCAACGCACAATCACCCTCCAACAAGGTACAGCGGAGCGTCTCAGCCAGTCAGAAACAGCGGCGGTTCAGTGACCAAGGTATGTCCAGCAGCTCGCTATACCTGGCCGGGGTGGGGGAGGGCTTCATGGACAAACAGCGGCTTCAGTTTGCTCTGCATTGTTGGTTTAGACCACAACACCTGTCACTCCATGGATGCAGGGCAGTCTCATGCCAGGTCTTGTTCAGCACACTGTCGTGGGAGTGTTTGATGGGACAGTGTAGAGGGAGCTTTACTCTGTATCTAACCTGAGCTGTACCTGCCCTGGGAGTGTTTGATGGGACAGTGTAGAGGGAGCTTTACTCTCTATCTAACCGGTGCTGTAGCTGCCCTGGGAGTGTTTGATGGGACAGTGTAGAGGGAGCTTTACTCTGTATCTAACCCGTGCTGTACCTGTCCTGGGAGTGTTTGATGGGACAGTGTAGAGGGAGCTTTACTCTGTATCTAACCGGTGCTGTACCTGCCCTGCGAGTGTTTGATGGGACAGTGTAGAGGGAGCTTTACTCTGTATCTAACCCGTGCTGTACTTGCCCTGGGAGTGTTTGATGGGACAGTGTAGAGGGAGCTTTACTCTGTATCTAACCGGTACTGTACCTGCCCTGCGAGTGTTTGATGGGATAGTGTAGAGGGAGCTTTACTCTGTATCTAACCGGTACTGTACCTGCCCTGCGAGTGTTTGATGGGACAGTGTAGAGGGAGCTTTACTCTGTATCTAACCGGTGCTGTACCTGCCCTGCGAGTGTTTGATGGGACAGTGTAGAGGGAGCTTTACTCTGTATCTAACCCGTGCTGTACTTGCCCTGGGAGTGTTTGATGGGACAGTGTAGAGGGAGCTTTACTCTGTATCTAACCGGTACTGTACCTGCCCTGCGAGTGTTTGATGGGACAGTGTAGAGGGAGCTTTACTCTGTATCCAACCTGTGCTGTACTTGCCCTGGGAGTGTTTGATGGGACAGTGTAGAGGGAGCTTTACTCTGTATCTAACCGGTACTGTACCTGCCCTGCGAGTGTTTGATGGGACAGTGTAGAGGGAGCTTTACTCTGTATCTAACCGGTGCTGTACCTGCCCTGGGAGTGTTTGATGGGACAGTGTAGAGGGAGCTTTACTCTGTATCTAACCTGTGCTGTACTTGCCCTGGGAGTGTTTGATGGGACAGTGTAGAGGGAGCTTTACTCTGTATCTAACCGGTACTGTACCTGCCCTGCGAGTGTTTGATGGGACAGTGTAGAGGGAGCTTTACTCTGTATCTAACCCGTGCTGTACCTGCCCTGGGAGTGTTTGATGGGGACAGTGTAGAGGGAGCTTTACTCTGTATCTAACCCATGCTGTACCTGCCCTGGGAGTGTTTGATGGGACAGTGTAGAGGGAGCTTTACTCTGTATCTAACCTGTGCTGTACCTGCCCTGATTCTGATGCTTGATATGGGACAGTGTCGAGGGAGCTTTACTCTGTATCTAACCCGTGCTGTACCTGCCCTGGGAGTGTTTGATGGGACAGTATAGAGGGAGCTTTACTCTGTATCTAACCTGTGCTGTACCTGCCCTGGGAGTGTTTGATGGGACAGTGTAGAGGGAGCTTTACTCTGTATCTAACCCGTGCTGTACCTGCCCTGGGAGTGTTTGATGGGACAGTGTAGAGGGAGCCTTACTCTGTATCTAACCCATGCTGTATCTGCCCTGGGAGTGTTTGATGGGACAGTGTTGAGGGAGCTTTGCTCTGTATCTAAACCCCTGTACCTGCCCTGGGGGTGTTTGATGGGACAGTGTAGAGGGAGCTTTACTCTGTATCTAACCCCCTGTACCTGCCCTGGGGGTGTTTGATGGGACAGTGTAGAGGGAGCTTTACTCTGTATCTAACCCATGCTGTACCTGCCCTGGGAGTGTTTGATGCGACAGTGTAGAGGGAGCTTTACTCTGTATCTAACCCGTGCTGTACCTGCCCTGGGAGTGTTAGATGGGACAGTGTAGAGGGAGCTTTACTCTGTATCTAACCCGTGCTGTACCTGCCCTGGGAGTGTTTGATGGGACAGTGTAGAGGGAGCTTTACTCTGTATTTAACCCGTGCTGTACCTGCCCTGGGAGTGTGTGATGGGACAGCTTAGCGGGAGCTTCACTCTGTATCTAACCCGTGCTGGACCTGCCCTGGGAGTGTTTGATGGGACAGTGTAGAGGGACCTTTACTCTGTATCTAACCCCGTGCTGTACCTGCCCTGGGAGTGTTAGATGGGACAGTGTAGAGGGAGCTTTACTCTGTATCTAACCCATGCTGTACCTGCCCTGGGAGTGTTTGATGGGGCAGTGTAGAGGGAGCTTTACTCTGTATCTAACCCGTGCTGTACCTGCCCTGATTCTGATGCTTGATATGGGACAGTGTAGAGGGAGCTTTACTCTGTATCTAACCCGTGCTGTACCTGCCCTGGGAGTGTTTGATGGGACAGTGTAGAGGGAGCTTTACTCTGTATCTAACCTGTGCTGTACCTGCCCTGGGAGTGTTTGATGGGACAGTGTAGAGGGAGCTTTACTCTGTATCTAACCGGTGCTGTACCTGCCCTGGGAGTGTTTGATGGGACAGTGCAGAGGGAGCTTTACTCTGTATCTAACCCGTGCTGTACCTGCCCTGGGAGTGTTTGATGGGACAGTGTAGAGGGAGCTTTACTCTGTATCTAACCGGTACTGTACCTGCCCTGCGAGTGTTTGATGGGACAGTGTAGAGGGAGCTTTACTCTGTATCTAACCGGTGCTGTACCTGCCCTGGGAGTGTTTGATGGGACAGTGTAGAGGGAGCTTTACTCTGTATCTAACCCATGCTGTACCTGCCTTGGGAGTGTTTGATGGGACAGTGTAGAGGGAGCTTTACTCTGTATCTAACCCGTGCTGTACCTGCCCTGATTCTGATGCTTGATATGGGGCAGTGTAGAGGGAGCTTTACTCTGTATCTAACCGGTGCTGTACCTGCCCTGATTCTGATGCTTGATATGGGACAGTGTAGAGGGAGCTTTACTCTGTATCTAATCCGTGCTGTACCTGCCCTGGGAGTGTTTGATGGGACAGTATAGAGGGAGCTTTACTCTGTATCTAACCTGTGCTGTACCTGCCCTGGGAGTGTTTGATGGGACAGTGTAGAGGGAGCTTTACTCTGTATCTAACCCGTGCTGTACCTGCCCTGGGAGTGTTTGATGGGACAGTGTAGAGGGAGCTTTACTCTGTATCTAACCCATGCTGTATCTGCCCTGGGAGTGTTTGATGGGACAGTGTAGAGGGAGCTTTACTCTGTATCTAACCCATGCTGTATCTGCCCTGGGAGTGTTTGATGGGACAGTGTAGAGGGAGCTTTGCTCTGTATCTAAACCCCTGTACCTGCCCTGGGGGTGTTTGCTGGGACAGTGTAGAGGGAGCTTTACTCTGTATCTAACCCGTGCTGTACCTGCCCTGGTTCTGATGCTTGATATGGGAGAGTGCCCCAATTTCTAGCGCTAACATCCCTCACAAATTATTCACAAGATGTATTTTTATCAAAGCTGTGGGTGTCTGTCTGAACCCAGAGGAGTTGGAGTTGTGAAATAAATTCGCGCCCAGAGTGAAGCCGAGGGCCGGGTTGGTTTTGATGACAGATTTATAACATGCAGCAGTGAGGTGAGCTGGCTCGGTCTGTGAGCGCCGCGCTGCCTGGGGAATGGACATGAAGCAGGTTAGCCTGAACACGTCTGTGGTCTGTGTCCCCACACACAGTAAACGGTGCTGCCTCCCTTGTCACATCTTGATTCAGTAGGTGGCGGGACAGTAACGCTTCCCCGCTCCCTTGGAGCTCAGCTTAGGAACATCTGAAGAAAGAAGGAGGTCCATCTAGTCGCCCTCTACCATCCCGGGACCCCCGCGATCCACCAATAATGGAGTTGTTGACCATTCACAGCGATCAATCTCTTGTCAGTGAGTCTACAACAGACCCAGACACGAGGCGAGGAAAACCCCCAGTGCTGGAGAGCTTTGGGAACCACAGGTCCAAAGTCACAAGGATGATCCCAGAAATGCGAGGGTATACATATCAGGAAAGGATGAACAGGCTGAGGGGTGACTCAATGGAGGTCTTTAAAATTATGAAAGGTTTTGATAGAGTGGATACAGAGCGAATGTTTCCACTTGTGGGGAAGAGCAGAACTAGAGGCCATCAATATAAGAGTCACCAAGAAATCCAATCGGGAATTCAGGAGAATCTTCTTTCCCCAGAGAGTGGGGAGAATGTGGAACTTGCTGCCACAGGGAGTGGTTGAGGTGAATAGTATAGATGTATTTAAGGGGAGGCTGGACAAGCATATGAGGGAGAAGGGAATCGAGGGTGATGCTGATAGAGTTAGATGAGGAAAGACGGGAGGAGGCTCGAGTGGAGCATCAACACCGGCATGGACTGGTGGGGCCGAATGGGCTGTTTCTGTGCCGTATATCTGATGGAATCCTCTGTAAAGTCACCTGTCCCCCCCCCACCGAGCACGCTGCACTCCCCACATGTCATGGCTCAAATTACTGACATACCGGACCACAAAACTTTATTTTCTGAAAGAAATCCATTTACTGTAGTTTGGATGTGAATGAATCAATAGTAACCGCTCCCAGCGTCTCCCTAGGGAGCCTGTTCCACAGATTGACCACTCGCTCACTGAAGGTTTTATTTTTCCTTATTTTTTTCTTGAGTTTTGGGCAACACTGGCGTGGCCACATTGACTGCCTCTCCCTGGCTACCCTTACAAAACTGCGAGTGGCTCGCCAGGCCAGGCCAGGCCAGAGGGCATTAAGAATCGACATGCGGCGTCGGACTGGAGTCACGTATAGGCCGGGGTGGCAGGTTCTCGTTCCTGAAGCACACGAATGAACCCATTGGGTTTTTAGATCAGTTCGGCAGCTGTTCCTGGCCACTGAGGCAATCTCTCAAATTATCGGATTTATTGAACTCTAGAAGGATTTGAACTCGCGACCTCTGGGTTACAGGAACCAGGAGGAGGCCTTTCAGCCCCTCGAGCCTCCCGTCCCATATTGGCCACACTGCACTTTCAGTAAACTGTGGCTGTTTTCTCGTTGCTACAGCCGGCCCCACCATCCCCACCTCCAACTCCTACTCCAAGAGGAACCAGGCCAACAGCGCCGACTCCAAACACCAGGAGGAGGAGAAGGACGGCTCGCGGCGCTCCAGCAGCAACGTCAAAGTGCCAGTGAGTCCGCACACTGGCTCGGAGAGGAAGAAAGCCACGGCACCATCCACCATGGTGAGCGCGGGTGCCGAAAGCACCGAGCTGCAGGAACACTCTCTGCCGCCAGCCTCTCTCGCTGGAAGCTCACGCTCTTCTGCTGTTTAAATGTGTTTCTAAAACGTGTGCTATTTTTTTTTGTCGTCCCCCTCCTTACAGAACAGCGCACTGCCCACCAGCGTGAGCCGAGGCAGGAACTCCCCGCTGGTGGATCGGGCTGGAACGGTGCAGCAGGGCAGCGTACAGAACGGGAAAGACAGGTGAAAGCAGAAAAATCAATCCATCGCCGCACCGCACGCGTTGCCGACACTCGGGGGCGCGCTGCCCGAATCGGCCACGGGTCAGTCAGCAATCTGTGTGACCCCAAGACAAATGGACAGGTTATCTGACCCTTGATCCGGTCCAAAGACCGAAAGTGAAACCCTGGGCTTATTATCGGGCGTAACGCGCAAAAGGAAAGGAGGTCACGATGAACTCGTAGGCATCCTTAGTTAGGCTGTAGTTGGAGAATTCTCCAAGAACCGTTGGTGCTCCCAGGTATAAAAAGCACTGGGAAAGGTGCAGTGTAGGTTCACTGCGGAGTTACCAGGGATGAGGGGAGGTTAGAGACCGGAGAGGTCATGGCTTTTTATCACTGGGGCTGAGGGAGGTGACCTGATCGAGGGCTTCAAGATTCAGGAGCACGTCGCTGGGTGAGAAGTGCTGTACAGAGGAGATAGGGAGCCTCAGCTCGCCTCACCTCACCTCCTCGCCTCGCCTCGCTTCACCGAGCCAGAGAGCCCTTAGTGCTGTGACCAGGCAGCAAAACATGGAGCCGTGTGAAGAACGACGACCATTTCTGTCCATCCTATCACCACCTCAGGACGTCCCCAAGCGCTTTACAGCCAATGAAGTACTTTTTTTAAAGTGTAGTCACTGGCGTGATGCAGGAGACGGGCCAGCCAGTTTGCACACAGCAAGCTCCCACAAACAGCTACCCTCCCTTCACTGACATCCTTTAGCCAAGGAGCACAAATATCCACTCAGCGGGCAGGGGAAAGCAGCGATGGGGTGGGGGGGCCGGCGGAAGGATTGCACTAATTAAACTTCTTTCGTCCTCCAGTTCATCAGCACAAGGCTCCAGGATACCCTCCATGGCCGTGACGTCAGCAAGAACACGGCACACAAAATCCATGTCCACATCCGTTCACCCTTCCAAATCCACGGGGAATAACAGTGACACTCAGCGTCCAAGGCAAGCTTTCTGGGCACTGCTTCTTCGAGTTTACGGGGGGGTGGGGAGTTATGGAGACACTACAAAAACTTACATTGGAAAAAAAAAAGGGGTTGCATTTATATGGCACTATATCACCTGTCCGAAACGACCCATAGTGACAGTGCTCCATAGACACATCGGGACTGCTTTACACTCCGACTCCGCCTTCCAGTATTTCCGAGAATTACCATCTTTTGCAGAGTGGCCAAACCTGAAAACTAAGCTTACGTTGGCGTCTATACTAATGTTCGCTCTTGCGCGTGGTCCCTTTACATTTTCTGTATCTCTTGAACGTGCGCGGCAGGAGCTGGTGAGCGACCGGCGTGGGACCTTGCGATTGGTGTGCGGCGGGGGGAGGGGTCGTTGGTCTGCTCCTCAGTCCCAATGCTGGGAGCTGAGAGCCAAGTGCCAGTGGGCACTAGGGCCCTGAGGCAGTGTTTTCCTGCACTGTCAGTGGAGAGGGTGGCAAGAGTTGGCTGGGGGCGCGTGGGGGAGCCCCCTCCACATTACTAATGCAGACCGTGTCCGGTTTCCCCCAGAGGATCATGTTGCGCTTCGCTGAATGATCTCTCTCACAAACGTGTCCGCACTGCAGAGCACCAATGCGCAGAGAGAAAGGCCGGAATTAATATTCACCGTCGGGACCCAGAGCTAGCACTCTAACTCGGAGTCAGAGCAGCGTGCTGCGCGGCACAGTGGGTTAGCAACAGTGAGATATACCGTGCAGCCCAGGGTGGGATGGGCATGCTTGTTAAAAGAGATGTCCAATACTGCAGCACCCACTCAGTACTGCCCCTCCGACAGTGCGGTGCTCCCTCAGTACTGCCCCTCCGACCGTGCGGCGCTCCCTCAGTACTGCCCCTCCGACCGTGCGGCGCTCCCTCAGTACTGCCCCTCCGACAGTGTGGTGCTCCCTCAGTACTGCCCCTCCGACAGTGCGGCGCTCCCTCAGTACTGCCCCTCCGACAGTGCGGCGCTCCCTCAGTACTGCCCCTCCGACAGTGCGGCGCTCTCTCAGCACTGCCCCTCCGACAGTGCGGCGCTAACTCAGTACTGCCCCTCCGACAGTGCCGCGCTCCCTCAGTACCGCCCCTCCGACAGTGCGGCGCTCTCTCAGCACTGCCCCTCCGACAGTGCGGCGCTAACTCAGTACTGCCCCTCCGACAGTGCTGCGCTCCCTCGGTACTGCCCCTCCCACAGTGCAGCGCTCCCTCAGTACAGCCCCTCCGGCAGTGCGGCACTTCCTCACTACTGCCCCTCCGACAGTGCGGCGCTCCCTCAGCACTGCCCCTCCGACAGTGCGGCGCTCCCTCACTACTGCCCCTCTGACAGTGCAGCGCTCCCTCGGTACAGCCCCTCCGGCAGTGCGGCACTTCCTCACTACTGCCCCTCCGACAGTGCGGCGCTCCCTCAGCACTGCCCCTCCGACAGTGCGGCGCTCCCTCACTACTGCCCCTCCCACAGTGCTGCGCTCCCTCAGTACTGCCCCTCCGACAGTGCGGCGCTCCCTCACTACTGCCCCTCTGACAGTGCGGCGCTCCCTCAGTACTGCCCCTCCCACAGTGCGGCGCTCCCTCAGTACTGCCCCTCCCACAGTGCTGCGCTCCCTCAGTACTGCCCCTCCGACAGTGCAGCGCTCCCTCAGTACTGACCCCCCACAGTGCGACACTCCCTCAGTATTGCCCCTCCGACAGTGCGGCGCTCCCTCAATACTGCCCCTCCGACAGGGCAGCGCTCCCTCAGCACTGCCCCCTCCCACAGTGCGGCGCTCCCTCAGCCCTGCCCCTCCGACAGCGCGGCGCTCCCTCAGCCCTGCCCCTCCGACAGCGCGGCGCTCCCTCAGCACTGCCCCTCCGACAGCGCGGCGCTCCCTCAGCACTGCCCCTCCGACAGCGCGGCGCTCCCTCAGCACTGCCCCTCCGACAGCGCGGCGCTCCCTCAGTACTGACCCTCTGACTGCGCAGCGCTCCCTCAGCACTGCCCCTCCGACAGCGCGGCGCTCCCTCAGCACTGCCCCTCTGACAGAGGACCTTTACAATGTAATCCCTGCACATCCACGGTTTAAATTGGCCAGGGTCCTTGCTGCCGATTGCAGGTACAAGGGCTGCACCTGATTATGACGTCCATGCAGTCAAATAGCCTGCCAACAATCCCTGCCAAAGCTCACGGTAGTTACCAGCGTTTCCGCTGTGCGGGTGTTGCTCTGGAGCGTAGCAGAGTTTTCCCTTGTGTTTGCGCGGGCCCCTTTTTAACCTATTTTTTTCCCCCCTTTCTGTTTTTCCCCCACAGCACCGCCCCGCAGCGGCTCCCCGTCACCTCTCCCTCCGCCCACAACATCAGCAGCGCCGCTACCGAGCACAGCAACTTCCCCCGGGGAATAGCCAGCCGGCGCACCATCGACGGGGGCCAGCTCCGCCAGTTCCGCGATCAGCAGAACACCGCCTACAACGGCCCCCCCGCCTCGCCCACACTGTCACACGGCAACAGCCAAACACGGAGAGGCGCGTCGGGCAACATCTTCAGCAAATTCACCTCCAAGTTTGTGCGCAGGTAAAGAGCTCGACGGTTGTTTATCCCCCCTCGCTGCTTCTAATCGCCTGTTGTCTAGACGCAGAATCAGTGCCCCCATCGCCTCCCAGTTATACCCAGAGTATTAGGGGAATGGATTAATACCTGGAGGAGAAATATGCAGGGCTGTGGGGAGAGAGCAGGGGGGAAGAGAGCAGGGGGGGTGGGACTAATTGGAGAGCTCGTTCAAAGAGCCGGCACAGGCACGATGGGCCGAATGGCCTCCCCCTGTGCTGTATCGTTCTGCGATTCTCTCAGTCATGCCCAAGGGAATGTTCTTTAATTTTCCGGGTTTATCTCCCCTGACGGTGCAGTCAGTAACTCAGCCCGACAGGACTGGAAAGCTCCTGGTTAACTTGGCGCTGCTGCTGTTCAGACCTTTTTAAACCGCTGCTGGTCTAGTTCTGATTCCCCGTGACCCGCATCCCTCAGCTGCCTCCTGGTATCCCAGCAGTTTTTGCACAAGCCCGCGAGGCTGTCGCTACTTTAAAGGAGTCGGATTTTGTGGTGTGAACGCCAGAGGGTGAAGGGCATTGGTTGTGAGACTGGGTCAGAGGGTGAAGGGTTAGGGTGTGTGACTGGGTCAGAGGGTGAAGGGCGCTGGGTGTGTGACTGGGTCAGAGGGTGAAGGGCGCTGGGTGTGTGACTGGGTCAGAGGGTAAAGGGCGCTGGGTGTGTGACTGGGTCAGAGGGTGAAGGGCGCTGGGTGTGTGACTGGGTCAGAGGGTGAAGGGCGCTGGGTGTGTGACTGGGTCAGAGGGTGAAGGGCGCTGGGTGTGTGACTGAGTCAGAGGGTGAAGGGCGCTGGGTGTGTGACTGGGTCAGAGGGTGAAGGGCGCTGGGTGTGTGACTGGGTCAGAGGGTGAAGGGCACAGGCCCTGGATCCTGGCAGCAGGAGATGGCATCTTCAGGATGGTGGGAGGGGGCGTGGTTTGGGGAAAGTAGCATGTTGGGCAGTGTGTGAAATGACCCGTGAACGTTCAGTGACCGCGGCGTGCATCAATCAGCGTAGGTTCAATCCGCTCTGATCTTGGTTCTAACCTGGTAACAGGGTCAGCACTGTCGAGTTAGGAAACAGTGCGGTTGTCCCTGGGTCAGCTACCAGGAACACTGCCTGGCCCCAGCTAGATTCAATGCGATGAGAATGATGAGCGCTTTATTTAACAGCCCATAGTGTGGGTGGGACGTATTTGTATAATGTGTTGAGCTGCTGCACCTTTGAATGGAATCACGTTGGCCTGCTGGTGCTGGTGAATATCCTGGTTTTGTGTCGTTGTTGAGCGTCTCCCCGGGCAGTGCCACCACCTGCAGTCTCTGGGTGTAGGGCCGTTCACCCACTCCCCGGCCTGAGCCAGCTGCCTGAGGCAAGCCTGGGACTGGTATCTCTTCCCCCCGCACGCCCCCCTGCCCCATCCCGAATCGAAGGGCAACCATGTGGACAGTGTCCAGAGACCGAGGGCGTCACTGAGGCCGGCCCACTGTTGTAACACAGGCCTCCTGTGAGCAGCTGGGGGATTGAAGCCCGCGTGTGGGCTTTACTCCAGGGGCTAACTCTGGTAGGAAACTCTCTGCAATGGATTCAGACCAGGGACCATCTGGTTACAGTGGAGGGGGCCATTCAGCCCCTCCAGCCTGTTCCGCTATTCAGTTAGATCAGGGCTGACCTGTATCTTAACTCCATTTACCTGCCTTGGTTCCGTGACCCTTAATACCCTCACCCAGCAAAAATCCATCAATCTCAGTTTTGAAATCTCCAATTGACCACCAGCCTCGACAGCTCTTTGGGGGAGAGTTCCAGATTTCCGCCACCCTTTGTGTGAAGAAACGCTTCCTGACATCACCCCTGAACGGCCTGCCTCTAATTTTAAGGTGATGCCCCCTTGTTCTGGACTCCCCTCACCAGAGGAAATAGGGAGGGGAGCGGGAGGCACCGGGAGGGGAGCGGGAGGCACCGGGAGGGGAGCGGGAGGCACCGGGAGGGGAGCGGGAGGCACCGGGAGGGGAGCGGGAGGCACCGGGAGGGGAGCGGGAGGCACCGGGAGGGGGGCGGGAGGCACCGGGAGGGGGGCGGGAGGCACCGGGAGGGGGGCGGGAGGCACCGGGAGGGGGGCGGGAGGCACCGGGAGGGGGGCGGGAGGCACCGGGAGGGGGGCGGGAGGCACCGGGAGGGGGGCGGGAGGGGGGCGGGAGGGGGGCGGGGAGGCACCGGGAGGGGGGCGGGGAGGCACCGGGAGGGGGGCGGGGAGGCACCGGGAGGGGGGCGGGGAGGCACCGGGAGGAGCGCGGGGAGGCACCGGGAGGGGAGCGCGGGAGGCACCGGGAGGGGGAGGCACCGGGAGGAGCGCGGGGAGGCACCGGGAGGGGAGGCACCGGGAGGGGAGCGGGGAGGCACCGGGAGGGGAGCGGGGAGGCACCGGGAGGGGAGCGGGGAGGCAGCGGGAGGGGAGCGGGGAGGCAGCGGGAGGGGAGCGGGGAGGCACCGGGAGGGGAGCGGGGAGGCACCGGGAGGGGAGCGGGGAGGCACCGGGAGGGGAGCGGGAGGCACCGGGAGGAGCGCGGGGAGGCACCGGGAGGAGCGCGGGGAGGCACCGGGAGGGGGAGGGGGAGGCACCGGGAGGAGCGCGGGAGGCACCGGGAGGGGAGCAGGAGGCACCGGGAGGGGGAGGCACCGGGAGGAGCGCCGGGAGGAGCGCGGGAGGCACCGGGAGGGGGAGGCACCGGGAGGAGCGCGGGGAGGCACCGGGAGGGGGAGGGGGAGGCACCGGGAGGAGCGCGGGGAGGCACCGGGAGGGGGAGGGGGAGGCACCGGGAGGAGCGCGGGAGGCACCGGGAGGGGAGGGGGAGGCACCGGGAGGAGCGCGGGGAGGCACCGGGAGGAGCGCGGGGAGGGAGGGGGAGGGGGAGCGGGAGGAGCACGGGAGGCACCGGGAGGGGGAGGCACCGGGAGGAGCGCGGGGAGGCACCGGGAGGGGGAGGCACCGGGAGGAGCGCGGGGAGGCACCGGGAGGGGAGCGGGAGGCACCGGGAGGGGGAGGCGGAGGCACCGGGAGGGGGAGGCACCGGGAGGAGCGCAGGGAGGCACCGGGAGGGGAGCAGGAGGCACCGGGAGGGGGAGGCGGAGGCACCGGGAGGGGGAGGCACCGGGAGGAGCGCGGGAGGCACCGGGAGGAGCGCGGGGAGGCACCGGGAGGGGGAGGGAGGCACCGGGAGGGGGAGGGAGGCACCAGGAGGGGGAGGGAGGGAGCAGCGCAGCAATCTAACAGGGACCCTGGCCCATGTTTGCTTTTCTTGCCTATTCCTAGCTCAGGAGTGGGGCTGCTGAAACCAGCAGTGTGGGGAAGTGCCGTACTGTGGAGGAGGTGGATTGGGATCCAGACACACTGCACCAGCCCCACTCCCCATCCCCACCCTGACCAGCCCGTGGTAAGTGGGGGAGTGAGAGCAGCGGGAAGAGGCACCCGTGGGGAGGACGGCACCATGGTCAGCCATGATCCACCGCCGCCACACGGGCTGTACGTGCCTGACATCTAGTGGCTGCTTATAGAACAGCAGAGCCCCGAGTCCAGCCCAGCTGGCGAATGGTGCATGGTTTGGGGGTGGAGAGAGGAGGAGAGGGAGAGCTTTCCAAAGGGCACATTACCCACAAGGAGGCCTGATACCCAGCATCAGTGTGAATTAAAATCAGTCAGCCGCCCTTGTGACTTCAATTCTTTTACGTCACCTTCCATTACAATCGAACGCTGGACCAGGCCAGCCAGTAGGGAAAGGATTTTCGAATCCTCCCCGGGGTACAGCGTCCAGGAGCGTCCGACCAGGTCAAACGTGCTAGCTGCCTACCTGACGGTGTGAAGGGTTTCTGCATTGCGCACGGTACCGAGGGAGGCAGGCAGGGCTTGCTGCATTTGTTCAGTGGATGTACAAGACGTGAGCTAGGCCAGAGATTGATATTCAGCTCGTGTGTGGGATGGGAGCAAGGCAGGGCTTACGATCTTTGTATTCAGCCAGTGTGCAGTGTTGGTAGCAAGAACTCTGCATTTCTATCCAGCTGGGTATAACTCTGGGGCTCTCCGAGCAGGTGACTCACGTAAACTTAGCAGGAGGAGGCCGTTTAGCCCCTCGAGCCTGTTCCGCCATTCAATGAGATCACGATTGATTTGTATCTTAACTCCATCTACCCACCTTCACAGAATCATCGAATGGTTACAGCATGGAAGAAGGTCATTCGGCCCGTCGAGCCCGTGCCGTCTCTCCGCTAGTCCCACTCCCCCGCCCTTTCCCCGTAGCCCTGCAAATTTTTTTCCTTCAGGTACTTTTCCAACTCCCTTTTGAAAGCTGTGATTGAATCTGCCTCCACCGCCCTCTCAGGCAGTGAATTCCAGATCCTGACCACTCGCTGCGTAAAAAAGTTTTTCCTCATGTCGCCTTTGGTTCTTCTGCCAATCACCTTAAATCTGTGTCCTCTGGTTCTCGACCCTTCCGCCAATGGGAACAGTTTCTCTCTGCTCTGTCCAGACCCCTCATAATTTTGAACACCTCTATCAAATCTCCTCTCAACCTTCTCTGCTCCAAGGAGAACAACCCCAGCTTCTCCAGTCTATCCACGTAACTGAAGTCCCTCATCCCTGGAACCATTCTCGTAAATCTTTCCTGCACCCTCTCTAAGGCCTTCACATCCTTCCTAAAGTGCGGTACCCAGAATTGGACACAATACTCCAGTTGAGGCCGAACCAGTGTTCTATAAAGGTTCATAACTTCCTTGCTTTTGTACTCTATACCTCTATTTATGAAGCCCAGGATCCCGTAAGCCTTTTTAACCGCTTTCTCAACCTGCCCTGCCACCTTCAATGATTTGTGCACATATACCCCCAGGTCTCTCTGTTCGTGCACCCACTTCAGGATTGTACCCTTTAGTTTATATTGCCTCTCCTCATTCTTTCTCCCAAAATGTATCACTTCACACTTTGCTGCGTTAAACTTCATTTGCCACGTGTCCGCCCATTCCACCAGCCTGTCTGTGTCTTCCTGAAGTCTATCACTCTCCTCCTCACTGTTCACTATACTTCCAAGTTTTGTGTCATCTGCAAATTTTGAAATTGTGCCCTGTACACCCACATCCAAATCATTAATATATATCAAGTAAAGCAGTGGTCCCAGAACCGACCCCTGGGGAACACCACTGTATACCTTCCTCCAGTCCGAAAAACAACCGTTCACCACTACTCTCTGTTTCCTGTCACTTAGCCAATTCCGTATCCATGCTGCCACTGTCCCTTTTATTCCATGGGCTTCAACTTTGCTGGCGAGCCTATTATGTGGCACTTTGTCGAACGCCTTTTGGAAATCCATGTACACTATGTCAACCGCATTGCCCTCATCAACCCTCTCTGTTACCTCACCAAAAAACTCAATCAAGTTAAACACGATTTGCCTTTAACAAATCCATGCTGGCTTTCCTTAATTAATCCACACTTGTCCAAGTGACTGTTAATTTTGTCTCTGATTATTACTGTTTATAAAAGCTTCCCCACTACCGAGGTTAAACTGACTGGCCTGTAGTTGCTGGGTTTATCTTTACACCCTTTTTTGAACAATGGTGTAACATTGGACCAGTAACCCTAAATAGCCTTGCCCAATAAATCTCTATCCAGCTTGGTTTTGATGTTTTGAATGAACCCCAGCAGCTTTTTTGTCGGGGGTTGGGAGTTCCAGATCTCCACTACCCTTTGTGTGAATGAAGACTGGATGCTGGATCCGACTGGGAAAGGATGCCCGGGACCAGCGCGGTTTGTAACTCTCCCCAGGTTGCTGATTGCAGTGTGTCCCCTGTCTGCCGCGGTCATCCCTTGCTATCTGCCCCTTGCAGCCTCCCTCATGTCTGTGACAATCACCTTCCCTGTTGCTGGCTCACGGTAGGGATTTGAAACTCTCCTCTAACCCAAGGCTTTGAATTTGGCATTTGTGCATTGTATTTGCTATTCTCCCTATTCATTCATTTTAGCTCTCCCGCTGATAATTGGACTCCATCCCCCGACTGCAGTGTCTGTGTGTGTGTCTGTGTCTGTGTGTGTGTGTCTGTGTGTGTGTGTCTGTGTGTGTGTGTCTGTGTGTGTGTGTCTGTGTGTGTGTGTCTGTGTGTGTGTGTGTCTGTGTGTGTGTGTGTGTCTGTGTGTGTGTGTCTGTGTGTGTGTGTCTGTGTGTGTGTGTGTGTGTGTGTCTGTGTGTGTGTGTGTGTCTGTGTGTGTGTGTGTGTCTGTGTGTGTGTGTATGTGTGTGTGTGTCTCTGTGTGTGTGTGTGTCTGTGTGTATGTGTGTGTCTGTGTGTGTGTCTGTGTGTGTCTGTGTGTGTGTCTGTGTGTGTGTGTATGTGCGTGTGTCTGTGTGTGTGTGTGTCTCTGTGTGTGTCTCTGTGTGTGTGTGTGTCTCTGTGTGTGTGTGTGTCTGTGTCTGTGTGTGTGTCTGTGTGTGTGTCTGTGTGTGTGTGTGTGTGTCTGAGTCTGTGTGTGTGTCTGTGTGTCTGTGTCTGTGTGTCTGTGTGTGTGTGTGTCTGTGTGTGTGTCTGTGAGTGTGTGTCTGTGTGTGTGTGTGTGTCTGTGTCTGTGTGTGTGTGTCTGTGTGTGTGTCTGTGTGTGTGTGTGTCTGTCTGTGTGTGTGTGTCTGTGTCTGTCTGTGTGTGTGTGTGTGTCTGTGTGAGTCTGTGTGTGTGTGTGTGTGTGTGTCTGTGTGTCTGTGTGTGTGTGTGTCTGTGTGTGTGTCTGTGTGAGTGTGCCACTTAGGCTTTTATTTTGCTGTCCTTAAAGGATCTGGCTCGTGCTGGGCTATTCGAGCACGTGTGGCCTCGAACGTGCCTTTGACGTCAGTCACTGGGCAGCTCACAGTGGGTTTCCGCTGCCTAGCCCGGGGACAGTGCGAGGTGCCATGGGATGGCTTGCAGTAGGCCGGGGGTGCTGTGTGACAGGCTGGCAGCTCACCGCTCCCTGGCGCAGTGGTTATACGCCGGCGCGGTGTGCCAGTCAGCAGCAATTGTCTCGTGTCCAAGGTCCACTCCATCCCGACATGGAATCTCATCGATTGAAATTCGGGATTTGCAGGGAACCCTTGCACTCTTTTTGCTGAAATTTTCCATTGTACATCACCGCTGGGCCCTTCTATCGAGTGACTCGGGATTCATGCCGGCTTTTGTCCGCGCCCCGGTGTGCAATTAAAAAAAAAAATCAATCTCTTATGAAACGAGGGCGGATTAAGCGGGAGCAGCAGGCAGGCAATGCCCTTAGATTTCACTCCCTTCCCCACAAACTGCTCCGCACACACACAGCGAATGCGTTCAAGAAAACAACACCTTTATTGCCTTACTGCTGCACAATTGTTTCCACGGCAACGCAGGGATGTGGGAGGTTGCCATGGTGATGGCTTTTAACTAGTAGAGTTAGGGCAAAGCTCCAAAGCCCACGTTTAACTTCCTTCGCCCAAAAGCAGGGGAGTCCAACTATAGCCCCATGTGAAGCTCGCCTGACTGTGACATTGGGGAGTCCCTGGGAGAGCAGCACCCACCACACAGCTCGATGCACGAGTCACAGGCCGTTGAACGAGGGTTAGATACAAGCTCCCGGGGTGCAAAGCTGAACCACCTCCTCCAGTTGTCCCAGCACCATCAAAACTGAGCAGTGACCCTCTTGGCATAACTCTCTCTAAAACAGGACCTTTTGTAAAGTGACAGCAATTATTTTATGCTAACCAATCTCTCCGGGAAGATTGTACCCGGGAAGCTAGGTGTGGTATTCAGGAGACGTAGGGTGAGAGGGTGGGGGATAATCAGACTAGGGTGGGCGGGTGGAATTGAGCCCCCGTTTTGAAATCAAAGATTCTGTCCTTATGCGTCGATTTTATGTTGCTAGTTATAGTGAAGATTAAATCTGCAGTAATTTTGGAAGCAGAGGGGATAGATTTAGTTGGGATTTATCTGCAGTGCAGGCTGAGGAGCTGTGAATTGCAAAACGGAGATGCCATAGCACCGCCACTGGTGGGAGGGTGGAATTACACCGTGACGTGTTTACATGGGAATGTCCCATTATAATAGAAAAACGTGACACTGAAGTGCTGACAAAAAGGTGACGAGAGGAAGTGAGATTTTGTAGGGAGGGAAGTACACACAAATGCCTGATTTTAAAACTTATATGTTTATAAACTTACTACAGTTAATTAGAGGGGGAAGAAATAAGTGTGCTTTATTGCAACCTACGCAGTAACTATCACTTGCTTAAACGGGAGGCGGTGTGCTGAATAACACAGATTTATTTTGTACGGGGGGGGGGCGGGGAGAGATTGCCACGTTGGGTGTAAATGGTGCCAGTTCCCTCTGCAGTGTTTCTGGTGTTGGTGATGGTTGCTCAAGTATCGGGTGGTCTATTCCTTTGATGCCCCTGATGTTGTGTGTCACGGAGTCGTGTCCCTCTGTATGTCGTGTACGTGCTTTGCTGTTTGAGGCAGGGGGAACTGATCACACTGTCTGACTTTCCCCGCCGAGTCGCTCTGGTGAAGTGGCTTGTTCTGTGTTTTGGGTGGGGGGGGGCATCTATCAATCTGATGTGTTTTATTTAGACCCTTTGCCCTCTGTAGTGTTTCAGTTTCTAACCAGATGTGAAGTGTTGATGTGTATTGATGCTGGAAGTAATCTCTCCCCTCCCCACCCCCAGCCTCCCCCACACCCCCCAGCGGCAGTAGTAAAAATGGCGTGGATTTATAGACAGATGCTCGATTGCGGTGCACAAGTGTGGAGCGAGGCTCCTCCTGTCGAGTGTTCACGCAGGTTGTAGATGAACAAATGGCAGCCAGCTCCCTCCACTCGATTTCTGGCCACCCTCATCGCCAGTGAACGGGCTGGCTTGTAAACAGCGAGCGAGCAGCCTGCCTGCCATTTTACTCGCATGCAAGCCTAATAGTGAGCTCTTTTGGCCTTGAAAGCGGCTCCGCTGTGAGCCGTGTGGCGGTACTGTGGAGGAGGGGGCGTGTGGCAGCGATTGATCTCTTTAAGCTCCCAGTGATGGGAAAGGTCAGGGTGCAGGCCGCTCACCAGCTTTTCTATTACAAATACCGCGCTTGCGCAGAAATTTAAAGGGACCGCGCATTAAAAGAAACAGGCCGCAGAGAACAAAGTGCAGCTGACGGGGAACATTGCCCGGCAGTGCGGCTCGGCTCAGCACCGGGATCTGGCCACACTCCCTCTGCTGTCGTGAGACCACCCTGGTCTGTTTGGGGGTGGGGGGGGGGGGTGAGGGGCTCTGTCTCTCTGTTCGACGGCCACAGCCTCGGAGTTGTCAATGTGCCGCTGTGCCCTCAATCCAAAAACGAATGTTTAGTCGAACAGAACTAAACGCGCCGCCCGGGTCAGCTGTCTGCACCCCTCCCTGAGCTATGGCATGGCATCGGGGTGGGGGGCGAGGGGGAAACGGGCAGAGATCTCCCAACTGATCACCATCCAGTGACCTCGGAAAGTGCGGGTGTGTGGACATGGGATGAGGGCAGGGCTGGGCTGGGCTGCGATGCCGCCCACAGTCGAACAGCAACCCCTTCCTTGGGCAAGGTGGCGGCGAAGGGTGGGAAGTGTACGTAACAAAGTGAAGCATGGAGTGTCTGTAAATGTGCTGGGAGCTGCAGCTGTGTGCGCTGCCCGCGTCAGAGCGGGTGCTGCAGCTCGGTGTGACTCATCTGCCCTTCACACGTCTCTTCTTGTTTCTATTTTTAGAAATCTGTCTTTCAGATTTGCGAGAAGGTAGGAACACACCCATTGTATGTTTTGTTGCTGGTTATGTTACTAACACTGCTGGCTGTGCTGCTCCCCTGACTCCTGCTGTCTTGTCGCCCAACCTTTCCTCTTCCTCTCTCGTTCTGTGTTCGGTGTTTTGAGGGTTAATGTGGGGTGTGTTTTTTTTTTAAGATGACGCATGCTGTTTTGGAGGTGTGGGGAGGGCGGGCGCCTGGGCTGGGGGTGTGGAGAGCCAAGCCCTTACTCTCGGGAGCAACACTCTACGTGTTAGGGAGACAATAAATTCGCGAGGGGTTCCCTCTCCTGGTCGCCTCTCCCTTGCTGTAAAGGGCATCTGCGTGGGACATCGGGAGAGATCAGAATGGGCTGCGATGCCCCTGCAGTCGAATAGCCTGCTGCCGCCCCGAGGCTTGCACGCGAAGCGTGGACACCTGGGCGAGGTGCTGGAGGTTTCCCCAGTGGCCTCTGGAGCCCGTACCTTAGCGAGGAGTCAGCCCCTTCAGGCTGGAGGAGGAGGTTGGGAGGAGTGGGGAGTGGCGGGGTGGGTTGTTCCCGAGAGCAGTCTGCTGCAGTTCCTTCCAATGCTGGAGTTTCTGTATCAGTCATGGTTTCATTTGTTTTTTGCCTTTTTGTTTTTTTAGAGCTGTTTGTTGTTTTAGTAAAGAGTTCCCAATACAAAGGACGAGACTGATCAGAGGCCCAAGGTTTTCCCCGGGGCGGGAGGTGGGGGGCTTGACCCCTCTCACCCGATTGCCGTTGGTGGCATGGGCTCTTGGAGCTTCAACCCTTCACGCCACATGTCTTCTCCCCCTGATCGCCTCCCCTCCTGAACTCTTCGCTGGATTCCACATCCGCAGTATTGACCCCATAGCTGCTGCCCACCTTCCAATCTCAGCCCAGTTAAAGCTGAGCTCCCCACCGATCGGGGAGCGATCCCGAGCTCTTCCTCTTTCCTGTTCTCTGCTGTTTACTATGTCCAACACTGCCCACAGTAAGTCCCTCCCTCAATAGTCCAGGGGCACCATCGTTCTTTCAAGTCACTTTGCTACAGAGACGGAAACTTTACCATCTCTAACTTCAGGCCCGCAGCTCCCCCATCCCTCCCTCCTCCCCTGCCCCCCCCCTCCCCCACCCCACATCAACACCCTCCCTCCTGCCCCCCCACCCCAGCACCACCCTCGTGATCGGAGCAGGAGAGAAATGAGGCCAGTAAATGGGGTTCATGTCCACTGTCGACCTGTGCTCGCACTCTGGCTTCATAGGATGGGTGTGGCGGGTGTTTGTCGGGGGGCGGGGGGGCTGTTTCTCATGGTGCATGCCTGCTCCAACCTTGTATGAGACTAACCTGTTCCCTGTTTGTTGCCCCGTACTGTGTGAGCATCACTGCTGTGTTTAACGGGCACTTTTACCGGCCAACACTACCATCGACAGTAAACCCGCGACAGGGCACTCGCCACCTGCTCTACGTATAATCCACCTGCCTTCCCTTCTGGTGGAGACACTTTTTCCCCAGGTGTGGTGAAGCACAGACTGGCAGCTGATGGGCGACGGCGCCAGGTGGAAATGTAACCGCGGGAGAGCAGCATTGGGGGACGGCCAGAGCAGAGCTCTCGCTAAACCAACAGCACAACATAAAAGGCATCCAGTGATTGAAAACCACTGCAGCATCGCCTCGAAATCAGACCCCACTCAATCAGTAACTCTCCCCGAAATCAATCAACTCGATCAGTAACTCCCCCCAAATCAATCAACTCGATCAGTAACTCCCCCCGAAATCAATCAACTCGATCAGTAACACTCCCCGAAATCAATCAAATCGATCAGTAACTCTCCCCGAAATCAAACAACTCGATCAGTAACTCCCCCCAAATCAATCAACTCGATCAATAACTCCCCCGAAATCAATCAACTCGATCAGTAACTCCCCCCGAAATCAATCAACTCGATCAGTAACTCCCCCGAAATCAATCAACTCGATCAGTAACTCTCCCCGAAATCAATCAACTCGATCAGTAACTCGCCCAGAAATCAATCAACTCGATCAGTAACTCCCCCAGAAATCAATCAACTCGATCAGTAACTCTCCCCGAAATCAGTCAACTCGATCAGTAACTCTCCCCGAAATCAATCAACTCGATCAGTAACTCGCCCAGAAATCAATCAACTCGATCAGTAACTCCCCCAGAAATCAATCAACTCGATCAGTAACTCTCCCCGAAATCAGTCAACTCGATCAGTAACTCGCCCAGAAATCAATCAACTCGATCAGTAACTCCCCCGAAATCAGTCAACTCGATCAGTAACTCCCCCGAAATCAATCAACTCGATCAATAACTCCCCCGAAATCAATCAACTCGATCAGTAACTCCCCCCGAAATCAATCAACTCGATCAGTAACTCCCCCGAAATCAATCAACTCGATCAGTAACTCTCCCCGAAATCAATCAACTCGATCAGTAACTCGCCCAGAAATCAATCAACTCGATCAGTAACTCCCCCAGAAATCAATCAACTCGATCAGTAACTCTCCCCGAAATCAGTCAACTCGATCAGTAACTCTCCCCGAAATCAATCAACTCGATCAGTAACTCGCCCAGAAATCAATCAACTCGATCAGTAACTCCCCCAGAAATCAATCAACTCGATCAGTAACTCTCCCCGAAATCAGTCAACTCGATCAGTAACTCGCCCAGAAATCAATCAACTCGATCAGTAACTCCCCCGAAATCAGTCAACTCGATCAGTAACTCCCCCGAAATCAATCAACTCGATCAGTAACTCTCCCCGAAATCAATCAACTCGATCAGTAACTCGCCCAGAAATCAATCAACTCGATCAGTAACTCCCCCAGAAATCAATCAACTCGATCAGTAACTCCCCCCGAAATCAGTCAACTCGATCAGTAACTCTCCCCGAAATCAATCAACTCGATCAGTAACTCGCCCCGAAATCAATCAACTCGATCAGTAACTCTCCCCGAAATCAATCAACTCGATCAGTAACTCTCCCCGAAATCAATCAACTCGATCAGTAACTCTCCCCGAAATCAATCAACTCGATCAGTAACTCCCCCCGAAATCAATCAACTCGATCAGTAACTCTCCCCGAAATCAAACAACTCGATCAGTAACTCTCCCTGAAATCAATCAACTCGATCAGTAACTCCCCCGAAATCAGTCAACTCGATCAGTAACTCTCCCCGAAATCAGTCAACTCGATCAGTAACTCGCCCCGAAATCAGTCAACTCGATCAGTAACTCTCCCTGAAATCAATCAACTCGATCAGTAACTCTCCCCGAAATCAATCAACTCGATCAGTAACTCCCCCCGAAATCAATCAACTCGATCAGTAACTCCCCCGAAATCAATCAACTCGATCAGTAACTCTCCCTGAAATCAATCAACTCGATCAGTAACTCTCCCCGAAATCAATCAACTCGATCAGTAACTCTCCCCGAAATCAATCAACTCGATCAGTAACTCCCCCGAAATCAATCAACTCGATCAGTAACTCTCCCTGAAATCAATCAACTCGATCAGTAACTCTCCCCGAAATCAATCAACTCGATCAGTAACTCTCCCCGAAATCAATCAACTCGATCAGTAACTCCCCCGAAATCAATCAACTCGATCAGTAACTCGCCCCGAAATCAATCAACTCGATCAGTAACTCTCCCCGAAATCAATCAACTCGATCAGTAACTCCCCCAGAAATCAATCAACTCGATCAGTAACTCCCCCAGAAATCAATCAACTCGATCAGTAACTCCCCCCGAAATCAATCTACTCGATCAGTAACTCTCCCCGAAATCAACCAACTCGATCAGTAACTCTCCCCGAAATCAATCAACTCGATCAGTAACTCACCTCAAAATCAATCAACTCGATCAGTAACTCGCCCCGAAATCAATCAACTCGATCAGTACCTCCCCCGAAATCAATCAACTCGATCAGTAACTCTCCCCGAAATCAATCAACTCGATCAGTAACTCTCCCCGAAATCAATCAACTCGATCAGTAACTCCCCCCGAAATCAATCAACTCGATCAGTAACTCCCCCGAAATCAGTCAACTCGAGCAGTAACTCTCCCGAAATCAGTCAATTCGATCAGTAACTCTCCCCGACATCAATCAACTCGATCAGTAACTCCCCCCGAAATCAATCAACTCGATCAATAACTCCCCCCGAAATCAATCAACTCGATCAGTAACTCGCCCCGAAATCAATCAACTCGATCAGTAACTCCCCCCGAAATCAATCAACTCGATCAGTAACTCGCCCCGAAATCAATCAACTCGATCAGTAACTCTCCCCGAAATCAATCAACTCGATCAGTAACTCTCCCCGAAATCAATCAACTCGATCAGTAACTCGCCCCGAAATCAATCAACTCGATCAGTAACTCTCCCCGAAATCAATCAACTCGATCAGTAACTCGCCCAGAAATCAATCAACTCGATCAGTAACACTCCCCGAAATCAATCAACTCGATCAGAAACTCTCCCCGAAATCAATCAACTCGATCAGTAACTCGCCCTGAAATCAATCAACTCGATCAATAACTCTCCCCGAAATCAATCAACTCGATCAGTAACTCACCCAGAAATCAATCAACTCGATCAGTAACTGCCCCGAAATCAATCAACTCGATCAGTAACTCTCCCCGAAATCAGTCAACTCGATCAGTAACTCGCCCTGAAATCAATCAACTCGATCAGTAACTCCCCCAGAAACCAATCAACTCGATCAGTAACTCCCCCCGAAATCAATCTACTCGATCAGTAACTCTCCCCGAAATCAACCAACTCGATCAGTAACTCTCCCCAAAATCAATCAACTCGATCAGTAACTCACCTCAAAATCAATCAACTCGATCAGTAACTCGCCCCGAAATCAATCAACTCGATCAGTACCTCCCCCGAAATCAATCAACTCGATCAGTAACTCTCCCCGAAATCAATCAACTCGATCAGTAACTCTCCCCGAAATCAATCAACTCGATCAGTAACTCCCCCCGAAATCAATCAACTCGATCAGTAACTCCCCCGAAATCAGTCAACTCGAGCAGTAACTCTCCCAGAAATCAGTCAATTCGATCAGTAACTCTCCCCGAAATCAATCAACTCGATCAGTAACTCCCCCCGAAATCAATCAACTCGATCAATAACTCCCCCCGAAATCAATCAACTCGATCAGTAACTCGCTCCGAAATCAATCAACTCGATCAGTAACTCCCCCCGAAATCAATCAACTCGATCAGTAACTCGCCCCGAAATCAATCAACTCGATCAGTAACTCTCCCCGAAATCAATCAACTCGATCAGTAACTCTCCCCGAAATCAATCAACTCGATCAGTAACTCGCCCCGAAATCAATCAACTCGATCAGTAACTCTCCCCGAAATCAATCAACTCGATCAGTAACTCGCCCAGAAATCAATCAACTCGATCAGTAACTCCCCCAGAAATCAATCAACTCGATCAGTAACTCCCCCCCAAATCAATCAACTTGATCAGTATCTCTCCCCGAAATCAATCAACTCGATCAGTAACTCCCCCGAAATCAATCAACTCGATCAGTAACACTCCCCGAAATCAATCAACTCGATCAGAAACTCTCCCCGAAATCAATCAACTCGATCAGTAACTCGCCCTGAAATCAATCAACTCGATCAATAACTCTCCCCGAAATCAATCAACTCGATCAGTAACTCACCCAGAAATCAATCAACTCGATCAGTAACTGCCCCGAAATCAATCAACTCGATCAGTAACTCTCCCCGAAATCAGTCAACTCGATCAGTAACTCACCCTGAAATCAATCAACTCGATCAGTAACTCACCCAGAAATCAATCAACTCGATCAATAACTCACCCCGAAATCAATCGACTTGATCAGTAACTCGCCCTGAACTCAGTCCCACTCAATGAACCAATCAATAACTCGATCAGTAACTCTCCCCGAAATCAATCAACTCGATTAGTAACCCACCCAGAAATCAGTCAACTCGATCAGTAACTCACCTCAAAATCAATCAACTCGATCAGTAACTCTCCCCGAAATCAATCAACTCGATCAGTAACTCTCCCCGAAATCAATCAACTCGATCAGTAACTTGCCCCGAAATCAATCAACTCGATCAGTAACTCTCCCCGAAATCAATCAACTCGATCGGTAACTCGCCCAGAAATCAATCAACTCGATCAGTAACTCCCCCAGAAATCAATCAACTCGATCAGTAACTCTCCCCGAAATCAATCAACTCGATCAGTAACTCCCCCGAAATCAATCAACTCGATCAGTAACTCCCCCCGAAATCAATCAACTCGATCAATAACTCTCCCCGAAATCAATCAACTCGATCAGTAACTCTCCCCGAAATCAATCAACTCGATCAGTAACTTGCCCCGAAATCAATCAACTCGATCAGTAACTCTCCCCGAAATCAATCAACTCGATCGGTAACTCGCCCAGAAATCAATCAACTCGATCAGTAACTCCCCCGAAATCAATCAACTCGATCAGTAACTCCCCCCGAAATCAATCAACTCGATCAGTAACTCGCCCCGAAATCAATCTACTCGATCAGTAACTCCCCCGAAATCAATCAACTCGATCAGTAACTCTCCCCGAAATCAGTCAACTCGATCAGTAACTCCCCCCGAAATCAATCAACTCGATCAATAACTCGCCCCGAAATCAATCGACTTGATCAGTAACTCGCCCTGAACTCAGTCCCACTCAATGAACCAATCAATAACTCGATCAGTAACTCTCCCCGAAATCAATCAACTCGATTAGTAACTCACCTCAAAATCAATAACTCGATCAGTAACTCTCCCAGAAATCAATCGACTCGATCAGTAACTCGCCCCGAAATCAATCGACTCGATCAGTAACTCGCCCCGAAATCAATGGACTCGATCAGTAACTCTCCCCGAAATCAATCGACTCGATCAGTAACTCGCCCCAAAATCAATCGACTCGATCAGTAACTCGCCCCGAAATCAATGGACTCGATCAGTAACTCGCCCCGAAATCAATCGACTCGATCAGTAACTCTCCCCGAAATCAATCGACTCGATCAGTAACTCGCCCCGAAATCAATCGACTCGATCAGTAACTCGCCCCGAAATCAATCGACTCGATCAGTAACTCGCCCCGAAATCAATGGACTCGATCAGTAACTCGCCCCGAAATCAATGGACTCGATCAGTAACTCGCCCCGAAATCAATGGACTCGATCAGTAAGTGCCCCGTCAGCCTGTAGTGGAAAGGCAGGCCCGGCTGAGTTAGTGGCTCAGAGCCAGGTGTGCTGTGAGGCTGGCCGCGCTCTCCCTGAGTTAGTGGCTCAGAGCCAGGTGTGCTGTGAGGCTGGCCGCTCTCTCCCTGAGTTAGTGGCTCCGAGCCAGGTGTGCTGTGAGGCTGGCCGCTCTCTCCCTGAGTTAGTGGCTCAGAGCCAGGTGTGCTGTGAGGCTGGCCGCTCTCTCCCTGAGTTAGAGGCTCAGAGCCAGGTGTGCTGTGAGGCTGGCCGCTCTCTCCCTGAGTTAGTGGCTCAGAGCCAGGTGTGCTGTGAGGCTGGCCGCTCTCTCCCTGAGTTAGAGGCTCAGAGCCAGGTGTGCTGTGAGGCTGGCCGCTCTCTCCCTGAGTTAGAGGCTCAGAGCCAGGTGTGCTGTGAGGCTGGCCGCTCTCTCCCTGAGTTAGTGGCTCAGAGCCAGGTGTGCTGTGAGGCTGGCCGCTCTCTCCCTGAGTTAGTGGCTCAGAGCCAGGTGTGCTGTGAGGCTGGCCGCTCTCTCCCTGAGTTAGTGGCTCAGAGCCAGGTGTGCTGTGAGGCTGGCCGCTCTCTCCCTGAGTTAGTGGCTCAGAGCCAGGTGTGCTGTGAGGCTGGCCGCTCTCTCCCTGAGTTAGTGGCTCTGAGCCAGGTGTGCTGTGAGGCTGGCCGCTCTCTCCCTGAGTTAGTGGCTCAGAGCCAGGTGTGCTGTGAGGCTGGCCGCTCTCTCCCTGAGTTAGAGGGGAGTCTTTGTTCAGGGGCCCTTCCCATTCATCATTCAGTCACTCTGGTGCTGGAAAGCGTGTCTGCTGCACAGGACAGGACTGGACTCAGTGGCGAGGCAGCTCACAGTCAAATAGCTGATTGTAATCACTGAGGCGAAGTGCCAGTGGGTGTCGGGCCGGCGGGATCGCACTCCAGCACGACAACAGGCCGTTGGAAGGCGAGGCGGGGTGGGGAGCAGTATATCGAGAGAGAGCGGAGAGTAGACTCCGATGTTGCTGCAGGAGGCAGTGCTGAGGCTGGTAGAGGTTCACACCTTGGGGTGGCCTTTAGTTCTGCTGAGGGACCTTAGCGATTACCCCGGGGAGCAGATCATAAGGATCCAAGACTCTCAACGTTAAGTCATTTTGTGGTCCACGGAACACTGTCACCGAAACACTCGTAACAACCCCCGTAGCCAAAACACACCCTGACTCATTCACCAAGGCAGCAAGCATAGAAAGCTGGGAGCCCTGAGTGCGGAGGGAAGTGGGCCCTTAATCCCTAACCCTGAGGGGACAACATATACTTCAGTAATTGCAGGGTCTGTTGGTGCTGATCCTGGAACGATGCCAATGATCTCTCTCTACCTGCCTGTTTATACAGTATGTTGTTCTCGGTTAGCCGGAGGGTGCAGTGTGTGCTTGCTATGCCATGTAATCTACCAGAGTGGCTGCGATTAACTCTGCTCCGTCCATTCTTATCTATCTAATCGTGGCTTCTCTTCCCGCTCCCGCATCGTTACCTCTGGTGCCCCCGATGATCTATCCATGGCCCCCTCTTATTTCTCATCTACATGCTGCCCCTTGTCGACATCATCCAAAAACACAGCGTCAGTTTCCACATGTACACTGACGACACCCAGCTCTATCTCTTCTCTCGACTCCTCCACGGTCTCTAAATTGTCAGACTGCTTGTCCGACATCCAGTCCTAGAAACATAGAAGATAGGAGCAGGAGTAGGCCATTCGGCCCCTCGAGCCTGCTCCGCCATTCAATGCGATCATGGCTGATCATCCAAATTCAGTACCCTGTCCCTGCTTTCTCCCCATATCCCTTGATCCCCTTAGCCTTAAGAAATATATCTAACTCCTTGAATATATTTAATGAATTGGCCTCAACTGCCTTCTGTGGTAGAGAATTCCACAGGTTCACCACTCTCTGGGTGAAGAAATTCCTCCTCATCTCAGTCCGAAATGGCTTACCCCTTATCCTTAGACTGACCCCTGGTTCTGGACTCCCCGACCATTGCGAACAGCCTTCCTGCATCTAGTCTGTCCAGTCCTGTCAGAATTTTATAAGTTTCAATGAGATCCCTTCTCATTCTTCTAAACTCTAGCGAATATAAGCCCAATCGACCCAATCTCTCCTCATATGTCATTCCTGCCATCCCAGGTATCAGTCTGGTGAATCTTCGCTGCACTCCCTCCATGGCAAGAACATCCTTCCTCAGATAAGGCGACCAAAATTGCACACAATGCTCAAGATGTGGTCTCACCAAGGCCCTGTACAACTGCAGCAAGACATCCTTGTTCCTGTACTCGAATCCTCTCGCTATGAAGGCCAACATACTATTTGCCGCCTTAACCGCCTGCTGCACCTGCATGCTTACCTTCAGCGACTGGTGCACAACGACACCCAGGTTTCACTGCACTTCCCCTTCTCCCAATCTATTGCCGTTCAGATAATCTGCCTTCCTGTTTTTGCCACCAAAGTGGATAACCTCGCATTTATCCACATTGGGCAGATGCATGGCAGATGCAGTATAATCACCCAACCTGTCCAAATCATACTGGAGTTTCTCTGCATCCTCCTCACAGCACACACGCCCACCCAGCTTTGTGTCGTCTGCAAACTTGGAGATATTACATCTAGTTCCCTCGTCTAGATCATTTATATATATTTGTGAATAACGGGTCCTAGCACCGATCCCTGCGGTACCCCACTAGTCACTGCCTGCCACTCAGAAAAAGACCCGTTTATTCCAACTCTTTGCTTCCTGTCTGCCAACCAGTTCTCTATCCTAGTCAGTATCTTACTCCCAATCCCATGTGCTTTAACTTTGCACGCCAGTCTCTTATGCGGGACCTTATCGAAAGCCTTCTGAAAGGCCAAATACACCACATCCACTGGTTCTCCCTTATCTATTTTACCAGTTACATCCTCAAAAAATTCCAGTAGATTAGTCAAGCACGATTTACCTTTTGTAAATCCATGTTGACTTTGTCCGATCCTGTCACTGCTTTCCAAGTGCTCTGCTATTACACCTTTTATAATGGACTCTAGCATTTTCCCCACTCCCGATGTCAGGCTTACCGGTCTATAATTCCCCGTTTTCTCTCTACCACCTTTTTAAATAGTGGGGTTACATTAGCTACCCTCCAATCCATGGGAACTGTGCCAGAGTCTATCGAATTTTGGAAGATGATCAGCAATGCATCTATTTCTAGGGTCACTTCCTTAAGTATCCTAGGATGTAGATTATCAGACCCTGGGGATTTATCGGCTTTCAGTCCCATCAATTTCCCTAACACCATTTCCCTACAAATACTGATTTCATTGAGTTCCTCCCTCTCATTAGACCCTATGTTCCCCGACATCTCTGGGAGGTTATTTGTCTCCTCCTTTGTGAAGACAGAACCAAAGTATGTATTTAATTGTACGATAGCAAAATACTGCAGATGCTGGAAATCCGAAATAACAACAGAAAATGCGGGAAAAACCCAGCAGGCCAGGGCAACATCCGTGGAGAGAAAAATAGAGTCAACGTTTCGGGGCGAGCCCTTTGTCTTGACCAAGGGTTTGACCCGAAGCGTTGACTCCATTTTCTCTCCAGGATGTTGCCTGGCCTGCTGAGTTCTTCCAGCATTTTCTGTTGTTATTATGTATTTAATTGCTCTGCCATGTCTTTGTTCCCCATTATAAATTCTCCTGATTCTGACTGCAAGGGACCTACGCTTGACTTCATCAATCTTTTTCTCTTCACACATATTTATATAAGCTTTTACAGTCAGTTTTTAATGTTCCCTGCAAGCTTACTCTCATACTCTATTTTCTCCCTCTTAATTAATCCCTTTGTCCTCCTTTGCTGAATCCTAAACTGCTCCCAATCCTCAGGTTTGCTGCTTTTTCTGGCCAATTTATATGTCCTCTTCTTGGATCTTATGCTATCCCTAATTTCCCTTATTAGCCACGGTTGAGTCACCTTTTTTGTTTTATTTTTATGCCAAACAGGGATGAACAAATTCTGTAGTTCATCCATGCGACCTTTAAATGTTTGCCATTGTCTATCCACCATCAACCCTTTAAGTAACGTTCCCCAATCCATCCTAGCCAACTCGCGCCTCATACCATCGTAGTTTCCTTTATTTAAATTCAGGACCCTAGTCTCTGAGTCAAATACTACTTCACTCTCCATCTTAATGAAGAATTCTATCATATTATGATCGCTCCTCCCCAAGGTGCCTCGCACAACAAGATTGCTAATTAATCCTTTCTCATTACCTAGTACCCAGTCTAAGATGGCCTGATCTCTAGTTAGTTCCTCGACATACTGGTCCAGGAAACCATCCCGTATACACTCTAGGAATTCCTCTTCCACAGTATTGTTACTAATTTGGTTAGCCCAATCTATATGTAGATTAAAGTCACCCATGATAACTGCTGTGCCCTTATTGCACGTGTCTCTAATTTCCCGTTTAATGCCATCCCCAACCTCAGCATTACTGTTTGGGGGTCTGTATACAACTCCCACTAACATTTTCTGCCCTTGGTATTTCTCAGCTCTACCCATACAGATTCCACATCATCAGAGCTAATATCCTTCCTTACTATTGTGTTAATCTCCTCTTTAACCAGCAATGCTACCCCACCTACTTTTCCTTTTTGCCTGTCCTTCCTGAATATTGAATACCCCTGGATGTTGAATTCCCAGCCTTGGTCACCCTGGAGCCATGTCTCTGTAATCCCAATTATATCATATTCGTTTAGCTCTATTTGCACAGCTAATTCATCCACCTTATTACGAATGCTCCTCGCATTAAGACACAAAGCCTTCAGGTTTGTTTTTTTAACACTCTTAGACCTTTTAGAATTATGGTTTACTGCGGCCATGTTTGATTTACACACTTGAATTCTCTGACTTCTACTTTTGCTTTTCTCCTTCCTGTCTTTTGCTTCTATCCTTGCTTCCCTTTCCTCTGTCTCCCTGCACAGGTTCCCAACCCCCTGCCATTTTAGTTTAAACCCTCCCCAACAGCACTAGCAAACACTCCCCCTAGGACATTGGTCCTGGTCCCGCCCAGGTGTAAACCGTCCAGTTTGTACTTGTCCCACCTCCCCCAGAAACGGTTCCAATGTCCCAGGAATTTGAATCCCTCCCCCTGGCACCATTCCTCTAGCCATATATTCATCTGAAATATCCTTCTATTTCTACTCTGACTAGCACGTGGCACTGGTAGCAATCCTGAGATTACTACCTTTTGAGGTCCTATTTTTTAATTTACCCCCTTAACCCCTATATTCCGCTTTTAGGACCTCCTCCCGGTTTTTACCTATATCGTTGGTACCTATATGCACCACGACAACCGGCTGTTCACCCTCCCCCTCCAGAATGCCCTGCAGCCGCTCCGAGACATCCTTGACCCTTGCACCAGGGAGGCAACATACCATCCTGGAGGCTCATTTGCAGCCGCAGAAACGCCTGTCTATTCCCCTTACAATAGAATCCCCTATCAGTATAGCTCTACCCCTCTTTTTCCTCCCGTTCCGTGCAGCAGAACCACCCATGGTGCCAGGAGGTTGGTTGCTGCTTCCTTCCCCCGATAAGCCATCCTCCTCAACAATATCCAAAGTGGTATATCTGTTTGAGAGGGGGCTGGCCACAGGGAACCCCTGCACTACCTGCCTGTGCCTACTACTCTGCCTGGCGGTCACCCATTCCCTTCCTGCCTGTGCAGCCTTTACCTGCGGTGTGACCAACTCATTAACATGATATCCATGACATCCTCAGCATCGCGAATGCTCCAGTATGTATCCAATCGCAGCTCCAGCGCCGCAATGCGGTCTGCCAGTAGCTGCAGCTGGATACACTACCCGCACACATGGTCGTCAGGGACACAGGAAGTGTCCCTGATTTCCCACATAGTGCAGGAGGAGCATGCCACGGAGCCAAGCTGTGCTGTCATGACTTACCCTTTTAATTAATTTAAATTAAATCAAATGAATACCACCAATTGCACCACAATTAAATGATATACTCAAGGGCCCTTGTTTACTAGCACTCCCCGCTACATAACGGAGACCATAGAAACTATAACCACAAAATTAAGACCGTCTAAACTTTATAAACTATTAACCTTAACTGTCAAACTATAGAGTTGTATAAATTCTCACCTAGCCGTACTCACCCAATCAGCTGCTTCCTCTTGCCTGCGTCACTTTTTGAATCGTGACGTGGCTCTGGAATGCCGCTGCCGGTCTGCGAGACTGGTTAGCCTCTGAAAAAAGCCTGCGAAAGTGAGTTTAAGCACTCACTGAACAGCCGCTGAACAGTTCTGGATGAGCAGAAATTTTCTCCAATTAAATATTGGGAAGACCGAAGCTATTGTTTTCGGTCCCCGCCACAAACTCCGTTCCCGAGCCACCGACTCCATCCCTCTCCCTAACATCTGTCTGAGGCTGAACCACACTGTTCGCAACCTTGGGGTCATATTTGACCCTGAAATGAGCTTCCGACCACATATCCGCAGCATAACTAAGACCGCCTATTTCCACCTCCGGAACATCGCCCGTCTCCGCCCTTGCCTCAGCTCATCCGCTGCTGAAACCCTTAGCCATGCCTTTGTTACCTCTGGACTCGACTATTCCAACACTCTCCTGGCTGGCCTCCCACGTTCTACCCTACGGAAACTTGAGGTCATCCAAAACTCGGCTGTCCCGTGTCCTAACTCGCACCAAGTCCCGCTCGCCCATCACCCCTGTGCTCGCTGACCCACATTGGCTCCCGGTTAAGCAGCGCCTCGATTTTAAAATTCTCATCCTTGTTTTCAAATCCCTCCATGGCCTCGCCCCTCCCTATCTCTGTAACCTCCTACAGCCCCCCGAGATATCTGCGCTCCTCTAATTCTGCCCTCTTGAGCATCCCTGATTATAATCGCTCCACCATTGGTGGCCGTGCCTTCTGTTGCCTGGGCCCTAAGCTCTGGAATTCCCTCCCTAAACCTCTCCGCCTCGCTACCTCTCTCTCCCCCTTTAAGACGCTCCTTAAAACCGACCTCTTTGACCAAGCTTTTGGTCACCTGCCCTAATTTATCCTTATGTGGCTCGGTGTCAAATGTTTTGTCTTAAAATACTCCTGTGCAGCGCCTTGGGATGTTTTACTACGTTAAAGGCGCTATATAAATACATGTAGTTGTTGTTTAAGACGGACTCTAGATTCTGTGCCCAGTTTCGGGATATTGGACTGTTAACAGTAAATATTGTGGAAAAGCAGAGTTGCTCTGGTGGCTGTTGTTTGGAAAGACTGTGCATTATAAACGGTTTAAAGGCAGGCTGGTGAACTCAGTCCGAGCTCCTCAATGCAGCCCACAGCAGCAGCTGTCCCTTCACACCTGACCTCTTGCCCAGCCAGTGGCGGCTGGATGTTAACCAGCGGCTCGCTGTGAAGCAGTCAGACTGCATTGGAAAGCTGCCGGCGACGGCCGCCCCACACCTCGCATCTCGCACACGAGCTGCCAAACTGGGGCTGCGCTTGGGTCACGATCCGAGACAGGACAGATTGGGTATTGTGCCCGGGCGTGGGTCGCTCTGGCTGGCTGCCGCTGGAGAGGGACCCCGCGGATTCCACCAGTACACTCGGCTCATTCTGCTCCTGGTGGGACCCGCCGGCCGCTTACTGTGTCAGTGAGTCCATCAATAATACCCTGATTTACTTTCATGTTAAGCTTCACTCAGTATAACTGGAGCTCATGTTCGACTGTTGTATGAGTGGCGACCGCTTCTGTCTGTGCCAGCTCTGTTGGTGCAGAGTTCTCCCCTCACCCCGTGCATTTCACACCTCGCACACCTATTGAGTACAAAAGCAGACAAGTGATGCTGAACCTTTATAAAGCGCCGGTTAGGCCACAACTGGAGTATTGCGTCCAGTTCTGGTCACCACACTTTAGGAAGGAAGTGAAGGCCCTTGAGAGGGTGCAGAGGAGATTTACCAGAATGGTTCCGGGGATGGGGGATCTGAGCTACAGGGACAGGTTGGAGAAGCTGGATTTGTTTTCATTAGAGCAAAGGAGGTTGAGGGGTGATTTGATCGAGGTGTACAAGATTATGACGGGTTTGGATAGGCTAGACGGGGAAAGGCTGTTCCCACTAGTTGATGGTACAAGGACTCGGGGACACAGATTTAAGGTTTTGGGCAAGAGATACAGGGGGGGATGTGAGGAAAAACTTTTTTACGCAGCGAGTGGTGAGGACCTGGGACTCGCTGCCGATGGAAGTGGTGGAAGCGGAGACACGCAATGTTTTCAAGGGGAGACTGGACAGGCACGTGAGGGAAATAAACTTGCAGGGCTCCGGGGATAGAGCGGGGGAATGGGACTGACTGGATTGATCTACAGAGAGCCGGCACGGACTCGATGGGCCGAATGGCCTCCTACTGTGCCGTTATGACTCTGACTATGACCTCAACTGCAGGAAGTTGTGCGAAGTGAGAAGATTAGAAAATCACAAAAATGGGTGCCGGAGAGTTAGAACAGCAGGCACTGCTTCCAGTTGCGCTACAATAGGGGGAGCGGCCGGGGGTGGGGGGGCGGTGAGTGGGTGTGGATTGGCAGGGTAGAGATTACCACAGCCTCTAAATCACAGAACGGGCCCAGCTTTGTGAGCACCGAGTCTACCAGCTGGGAATGATGGGTTAATTGTTACCGAGGGACGTTTTTGTAGGTTGGCGGCTGCTTGTAAATTCATGGCTCTTAAAATGTGGCAAATAAGCAAGCGCTAGGTATGTTTTGGGGGTGGTAGCACTCTCGGTTAAGGGTGTGCGGTGGGGCCAGCTGGAGCCGGGTGTGGTTTTGTGGAGGGCAAGGGTTAAACTCCTCAGCCCAGACTCTGACGCCGGGGACGGTCGGTTTGGGATCGTGGTCGAGGCCGTCTGGGCCCTGCACCTCGGTCGGGTTTTATTGCAGCTTGTGTGCGAAATTGTTTCTTTTTTTTGTTCTAAATTTGAACTTTGATTATTTTTTTTTGAGGATGCCTCATGAGGGAGAGATCAGAGAGCGAGCCGAGGGCTCAAGGTGAGAATCCAATACTGTTTCTGTAAAAACCTCTACCTTCTATCACCTCTACTGAATATCCAGACTGTAAGGCTTTCTGTGAAGGGAACACGAACAAGTCCTCGCTCATGCTATGTAACAGCCTGTGGCGGCAGTGCGAAACCTCACCCACACTAAAACCAGATCCTAGCGTCACCTCCGGATTGGCTGCAATTCCAACTTGAGTTCTTCTACCCTTGCTCCCCTCCCCCCCCCCAAAGACGCTGCATCTTGCTGGGGTGCCAGTGGCCATTCTCCATTTCTGAGCCCAGGCAGTAAATGCCAGCCGACTGTTCGACTATGGAGGGCCTCGTGGCCCAGCCCGATCCCTCCGTATCCTGAGCCCCGGTTCCAGGGTGTTTGAGGCTAATTGTAAAGTGCACGTGTGTGGCTCGGTAACATACTGGGCAGTGCACCCGGTGACCTGTGGCTGCCCCTATCGTAGATGTGGAGAGCGAATCCTGATTACAGTCACCCCCTCCCTCGGTGCGGGCTGATCTGTAGAGGACTGAACAGACACTCGATCCCATGGCGTTCGATGGCTAAACATCGGCGTGCAGTTTTCAGGCGTTACCGCCGCGGGTTTGAGGCCGAGCTGCCCCGTGACCAACGTTCCCCTTAATTTCTTTTTTTTGGGAGCGCGGCCCCTTTAAGGGACTGCGCGGCCCATTCAAAATACCGCGGTTTTTCCCCATTGAAAAGCCGGCTGCGCTGGAGGTCCAGAGAGCTGCACAGCTTAACAGGAGCATTGCCCGTTTACCCTGCGGGTTTGAGGTGGGACCTCACGTGACCCTGCGGGTTTGAGGTGGGACCTCGCCTGACCCTGCGGGTTTGAGGTGGGACCTCGCGTGACCCTGCGGGTTTGAGGTGGGACCTCGCCTGACCCTGCGGGTTTGAGGTGGGACCTCGCGTGACCCTGCGGGTTTGAGGTGGGACCTCGCGTGACCCTGCGGGTTTGAGGTGGGACCTCGCCTGACCCTGCGGGTTTGAGGTGGGACCTCGCCTGACCCTGCGGGTTTGAGGTGGGACCTCGCGTGACCCTGCGGGTTTGAGGTGGGACCTCGCCTGACCCTGCGGGTTTGTGGTGGGACCTCGCCTGACCCTGCGGGTTTGAGGTGGGACCTCGCGTGACCCTGCGGGTTTGAGGTGGGACCTCGCCTGACCCTGCGGGTTTGCTCTGTGCTCTCTGGGACTTGTCCCCACCTTTCATTTAATGGGAAGGGTTGCAGTTTAGCTTAAATGAGCAAGAAAGGCGAAAGGCCCCCCCCCCCCCCCCCCACACACACCGGGAGTGTCGGAGCCAATACGCACAGAGCAGTCGGCTGAAGTAAATCTCTGCACTTTCCTCCCGTGTGCGCGCGCGGTGAGCAAGAAAGCGAGTGAGTGCTTGTGTGCACTACTTTCTCGTTAGACTGTCTCCCGCCCCCCGCACGGCCGCAGTGAATTTGTCGGCACTTGGTTACACCGCGCACCGTGATCACATCGCCGATAAATACTTGTTCGTGTCCCCTTCACGAGCGTTACGCAACTGCCGAGCAGTGCGCTTGGGCTTCCCGCTCCCTGCTGCTATTCCAGCTTCTCCCTCAGTCCCATTCATCCCAGACCAGGATCCCGTGGTTCCACCCGCGCTGCTGCCCTTGGACTCCCGGGTGGGCGAGCAGCTCGCTCCCCGGCCTCTGCCAAGATCACCGTGTAACGTGCGCTCGCAGGCTGGGCAGGAGCGAGTGACTGAGGATGGAACCTGATTTTATTTTTCCCCTCTTACCGTGCAGACGCGACCCACCCCGTGGCGGCGCCACCGAGGCAGTGACGGATGCCGAGTGGCGGGCGGAGCGGTAGGCACGGCCTGTGCTTGAATAGTCCGGCCACATCCCCTCCCTCACCACAGGGCACTGCCTGGCCGTCACTCCATGCTTGTACACCACCGTTTAGCTGGGAATGGCGGCGTGTGTGCACGTGGCGGCCTCCTGCCCATCTCTCATGTCCCTGATTCTCCACCCCCCCCCAATTTAATTCCCCGTAAGCCCCTGGATTTAGCGCTCTGCACCTCCCACAGTCTGCAGGAGCTGCGTCCCGCCCCCCCGGGACGGCGCGGTCCCGCCCCCCGGGACGGCGCGGTCCCGCCCCCCCCGGGACGGCGCGGTCCCGCCCCCCCCCCGGGACGGCGCGGTCCCGCCCCCCCCCCCCCCCCCCCCGGGACGGCGCGGTCCCACCCCCCCCCCCGGGACGGTGCTGTCCCGGGAGTCCCCGGCTCCTTTCTATCCACAGTGATACGATGGAGAGATCGCAACTCTGATCTGTGCCCTGTTTTACCCTCTGCTCACCGCTTTCCACACCCCCAGATCCCAAACCGGGAAACCCTCCCTGTGCCAGGAATCCTGGGATTTTTAACCATACGACTGACTTCTGCAAATCTTTGAAAAATAATCTATAAAAATTCCCAAATCTCGGCTTAATCACGAATTGAATTCAGTTTGATTTTCTTGGGCATTTTCTCTCTCTCTCTCTCTCTCTCTCTCTCTCTCACACTCTCTCTCGCCGTCTCTCATTGCAGCTGAATAGAAAATAACAATGATTTTAAGAACTGCTGCCTTGACCGTCCATAACCATTGTAAATGCACAGGAGGAAAGGGATTCATTTCAGAAATGATCCATCAATTGTCGCCAGTAACCAGGTTTTCCCCATTGGATACCGGGGAACGATTTCTGCCATAACCCATGACCTCACTGGCTGCGAGCGATCTACCGATTAGGAGGGGGTCTTCTCTGTACCATAATACTGGAAAAACACTGAACAAGACCCCACGAGAATCTCTGCGCTCCTCCAATTCCGGCCTCTTGAGCATCCCCCGATTTCCATCGCTCCACCGTTGGCGGCCGTGCCTTCAGCTGCCTGGGCCCCGAGCTCTGGAATTCCCTCCCTAAACCCCTATCGCCTCCTTTATTGCCCATCCCTAATTGCCCTTGAGAAGGTGGTGGTGAGCCACCCTCTTGAACCGCTGCAGTCCGTGTGGTGAAGGTACTCCCACAGCGCTGTTAGGGAGGGAGTTCCAGGATTTTGACCCAGCGATGAAGGAATGGACGATATATTTCCCCTCCTCCCCCATCTCCTCCCCATCCCCCTCTACTCCCCCCTCCCTCTACTCCCCCCTCCCTCTCCTCCCCCTCCCCATCTCCTCCCCATCCCCCTCTCTACTCCCCCCTCCCTCTCCCCCCCTCCCTCTCCTCCTCCTCCCCCTCCCCCCTCCCTCTCCTCCCCCTCCCCATCCCCCCCTCTCCTCCCCTCCCCCCTCCCTCTCCTCCCCCTCACTCTCCTCCCCCTCCCTCTCCTCCCCTCCCGCTCCTCCCCCTCCCTCTCCTCCCCCTCCCTCTCCTCCCCCTCCCTCTCCTCCCCCTCCCTCTCCTCCCCCTCCCCCTCCCTCTCCTCCCCCTCCCTCTCCTCCCCCTCCCTCTCCTCCCCCTCCCTCTCCTCCCCCTCCCCCCTTCCTCTCCTCCCCCTTCCTCTCCTCCCCCTTCCTCTCCTCCCCCTTCCTCTCCTCCCCCTCCCCCCCTCTCCCCCCCCCTCTCCTCCCCCTCCCTCTCCTCCCCCTCCCTCTCCCTCCCCCTCCCTCCCCTCCCTCTCCTCCCTCTCCTCTCCTCCCCCTCCCTCTCCTCCCCTCTCCCTCTCCTCCCCCTCCCTCTCCTCTCCTCCCCCTCCCTCTCCTCCCCCTCCCTCTCCTCCCCTCCCTCTCCCTCTCCTCCCCCTCCCTCTCCTCCCCCTCCCTCTCCTCCCCCTCCCTCTCCTCCCCCTCCCTCTCCTCCCCCTCCCTCTCCTCCCCCTCCCCCTCCTCCCCCTCCCTCTCCTCCCCCTCCCTCTCCTCCCCCTCCCTCTCCTCCCCCTCCCTCTCCCTCCCCTCCTCCCCTCCCTCCTCCCCTCCCTCCTCCCCCTCCCTCTCCTCCCCCTCCCTCTCCTCCCCCTCCCTCTCCTCCCCCTCCCTCTCCTCCCCCTCCCTCTCCTCCCCCTCCCTCTCCTCCCCCTCCTCTCCTCCCCCTCCCCTCCTCCCCCTCCCCCTCCCTCTCCCTCTCCTCCCCCTCCCTCTCCTCCCCCTCCCTCTCCTCCCCCTCCCTCTCCTCCCCCTCCCTCTCCTCCCCCTCCCCCTTCCTCTCCTCCCCCTTCCTCTCCTCCCCCTTCCTCTCCTCCCCCTCCCCCCCTCTCCTCCCCCTCCCTCTCCTCCCCCTCCCTCTCCCTCCCCTCCCTCTCCTCTCCTCCCCCTCCCTCTCCCTCCCCTCCCTCTCCTCCCCCTCCCTCTCCTCTCCTCCCCCTCCCTCTCCTCCCCCTCCCTCTCCTCCCCCTCCCTCTCCTCCCCCCTCCCTCTCCTCCCCCTCCCTCTCCTCCCCCTCCCTCTCTCCTCCCTTGCCCTCAGTCTCCAGCCCTTTGCTGTTTGAAATACCTTCTCTTAAATAATTAAATTCCTGCCCCCTCCTCACTCTCCGATTCCTTCCTGCCTCAGCACCAACTATCTCCCCCTGCGTAGTTCCCAGCTCCACACACTGAGGCCATACCTGGGCTGTTGCTGCCTCCAATGCCCCTTCGCCCTCACAATCCCCCCGGGCCTCGCTGATGCCAGTGCCCTGCCCCCTGTTCCAGACACTGACCCAGCCTTGCCTTGCAACCTGCCCCTTGCCCAGAATGCAATCCAGGAGAGGAGCGGGTAAGTTTGTGGAGCTGGGCCCATCTCCCCATGGCACAGTCTGTCTGCCGGTCTACCTCTCCGCTGCTCGCTGTCTGTAACAGGTTCTGCACCTCTCCCAAAGTCTGGTGTAGGAGCCTTCGGATTGGCTCTCGTGCCCAGTCTCCGACTGGCTTGGTGTTCCCGCGTTGTTTCTCCCATTGAGCGAGCGAGACACCTCCCGGGGCAGAGGGCTGGGCTCCGAGTGAGGCACGGAGCGGTGGGAGGAACAGGAGTGGGCTTGTCACAAACAAAGCGTAGCAATCAAACGAATGAAGTCAAAGTGGCACCGCTCTCACATGCCCTCTGCTACCTTCTCCTGGTCCTCCTTCACATAAACCTGCAGGCAATGCGACTGTGGGAGGCATCGCAGCTGAACCTGAAGCTACCCCTCCCCCGACACCCACCAGCTCACAACCAATGGATGGTGGTCAGGAGTTGGAATACCGCATTAAAAAAAACCCGCCCTCGTCCTCCCGCTCCCCCGACCCCTGCACATAGTTCAGTCGTACCTTCCCCTCGGTGCACAGCAAAGCCGGGATCTTCTGGGCAGTGTGGTGTGGGCAAGTGGGGCTGAGGTCTTTAAGATAGTGAAAGGTTCGAGAGGGTCGGCACAGAGAAGCTGTTTCCATTGTGGGGGAGACCAGAACTAGGGGCCATCAATATAAGATCGTCACTAATAAATCCAATCGGGAATTCAGGAGAAACTTCTTTACCCAGAGAGTGGTGAGAATGTGGAACTCGCTGCCACAGGGAGTGGTTGAGGCGAATAGTATCGATGGATTTAAGGGGAAGCTGGATAAACACATGAGGGAGAAGGGAATCGAAGGATATGGTGATGGGGTGAGATGAAGAGGGCGGGAGGAGGCCCGAGTGGAGCAGAAACATGGCACGGAGCAGGTGGGGCCGAATGGCCTGTTTCTGTGCTGTAGACTCGATGTAATATTAATTCTAACGGGGTTGCTCTGATCCTCCAGATCGAACCTGAGCGGGGAAAAGGACGAGAACAAAGATGCCAAACCTCGGTCGCTGCGCTTCACGTGGAGCATGAAGACGACGAGCTCGATGGAGCCCAACGAGATGATGAAAGAGATCGGCAAGGTGCTGGATGCCAATAACTGTGAGCACGAGGGGCGGGAGAGGTACATGCTGTTCTGCATGCACGGGGACCCCACCAAGGACAGCCTGGTGCAGTGGGAGATGGAGGTGTGCAAACTGCCCCGGCTCTCCCTCAACGGAGTCCGCTTCAAACGCATATCCGGCACCTCCATGGCGTTCAAGAACATTGCGTCCAAAATAGCCAACGAGCTGAAGCTGTAAGGAAGGCTGGCCGGACCCGTCGGGGGAGGCTGGAGAAGCTCGGGAGAAATGTGAGGGACTCCCGCTGACACTTTCTGGCCTCGATTCTCTCTCCTTTTTGTGATTATTGCATTAGTGTTTTTAAATTTATTTTTTAGTTGATTTTTTTTATCTGACTGATCATGTATTGCACACATTCTCGGCACGTTGCCGCAGTGGGGTGTCAGTCCGTCAAACCCCCCTCTCCCATCCCCCCCCCCCCCCCCACACTCTCTCCCTATCCCCTCTTCCCTGCCCACCCCCCTCTCCCCTCCCCCCCTCTCCCTCTACCATCCCCCTCGCACCCTCTCCCCTTCCCCCCGCATCCCCTCTCCCCCCGCCCACTCCCCTCCCCCCACCCTCTCCCCTCCCCCTCGCACCCTCTCCCCCAGCCCCACACCCTCTCCCCATCCCCCCTCTTCCCCCCCGCATCCCCTTCCCCCCCCCGCACCCTCTTCCCCTGCCCACCCCCCTCTCCCCTCCCCCGCCCCACACCCTCTCCCCAGCCCCCCTCTTCCCCCCCCCCCGTATCCGCTCTCCCGCACCCTCTCCCCCCCGCAACTTCTCCCCTCCCACCCCCTCTCTTCTCCCCGCCCCCACCCCCCGCACCTCCTCTCTCCCCCCCCCCCCCCGCACCCCCTCTTTCCGCCCCCCCCTCCCCCCCCCCCCCCCCCGTACGTGTCAGATGGGCAGACACGGAGCCCGTAACCAGGGACTTGTGTCTCCGGCAGCGCATTACACTAACTTACCGTAGCAAGCTAACGAGACCCGGTTTATTGTTCGACTCCTGTGTGACCCGGGAGGGAGAAGGCGAGGAGGAGGGATGCCTGTAATCTTAGCACAGAGATGCCTAATTGGAGCATTTGATTCATTTGTGGGTTTAAAAAAAATGGCAAAATAGCTCTCGTTCCCCCGCCTTCTCCACCCCTCCTTTCCCCTTCTCCCTTCCCCTTCTCCCCCCTCCTTTCCCCCTTTCCCTTCTCCACCCCTCCTTTCTCCCTTCCCCTTCTCCCCCCCCCCCCCCCCCGTCTCCCTATGGGTGAGATGCCACCCGGTGTGGCACTGTGCCAAACAATCCAGCTTTGATTCCCCGGGGTCTCTGCTCCATTAGTCGGTGGGTCTCTCTCTACCTGCGGCCTGGCTCAGAGAGGAAAGGACGAGAGAAATGAGCCAAGGTTCCTTCTCCTGATCCCCGAAAGTCCCACCTGTGGATGTCAACTGGCGACCGAATCTGGCTCGGCTGTGATGCCTTCAGCAGGTGAATAGCCAGCCAGGCTCTCTGCCCAGTCCCGCGCGTGGACAGTGGTGGAGGAACGAGGCGGGGGGGGGTGTGGGTGGGGCAGTGCTGGCTCTCGGACCGCACCCCCACGGTCAGCGGGTACGAACACGACTCCTCCCCTGCTCCCGGAGCACAGTTACACTACATACCGACACTGTCTGCTGTGGCCGGGAGCGGGGAGGCCCAGGGTTGGAGCCGGAGCCAGAGCCGGTGTTTGAAACCTGTTCTCTTCCTGTGAAGCCAGAGTTTGGAGCACTGCATCCCTGCACAACACAATTTAATAATCATGAGCCTTTTGAAATCGTAGTCCACTCGACGTCCTCCCTCCCATTGAGATTGATTTTGTGAATAGTCCCTTTTAATAGTTTGTACACCCCTGTCTGGGCCTCTTCCTGACCCACAGCAGCACAGATAAGGTTGGGGGGGGGGGGGGGGCGGATTTGCTTTTGAAGTCTTGCTCTGAGATTCTGAAAGAGTTTTTCTTTAATTTTAAATGAACTAATGCAGCCTCGTCCTGTTTTCAGAATCTGATGTTACTGTCTTGTTTTTTTTTAAATTAATTAAAAGGTAGATGAATCACAAATTATTGGGAACTATTCTTTATCCAGCTGATTGTCGGCACTCCCAGAATTTTCACTGATTCCAATGCCATCACATTCCTGTGGGGTCTTTCCTTCCTTCCTTCCTTCTGGCTCCTCGCCCCAGCCACAACCTCGTCACCTCACCGAGTAGGTTAACCGTGTTGGGCTCCCCGGGCAGGGATTTCTCCCGGTACCCTGACCAAAATTCTTCCCTAACCAATGCCAATTAAATGGCCGTTCGCTTCTGGGTTGTTGGATGTAAAATGGTGGCAGTGTTTGCCCACAGTCACTGCGATTAGTTCATTGTATTGTATGTGAACATTGTTGGGGCATTCTCAAGAGATGTGATAAGGCCCGCTATAAATATCTCCGGTCTCACTGTAATCTCCACCTCGCGCTCTCTGTCTCCACCTGCCCACAGAGTGAAAGGATTATATTTCCCTGGTCTTTTTGCTCCTCCTGGTATTGTCCCTGCTCCCTGGGTGCCCCTGAGCCCAGACGGTGTCGGTGGCAGAGAGTCGGGCAAGGATCAGCGGGTGCCCACACCCCCCGCGCTCCAGAAAGCACCGACTCCCCTCCCGACAGCTCCAGCCCAGTGTGACCCTCACGACCCTCACCCCAAATAACACCAGGAGCTGATGTCAAGCTTCACATTGGAGCTGTCCCCAGCGAGGGAGCTCCGGGTTAGACAAGGGACAGGACGACCATCAGCTTATTCTGCCCAACATCCTGTTCACTGATGCAACACAGCAGATTCTGGTCCCGTTCCCTTTCACGTGGATCCGGCCCGGGATTTGTGAGCTGGGGGGGGAAGTGGTTGAGCGAGGGGGCAGGGCGGTGAGCAAGGGGGCAGGACGGGGGAGCGAGGGGGCAGGACGGGGGAGCGAGGGGGCAGGGCGGGGAGCGAGGGGACAGGACGGGGGAGCGAGGGGACAGGGCGGGGGAGCGAGGGGGCAGGGCGGGGGAGCGAGGGGACAGGACGGGGGAACGAGGGGGCAGGGCGGGGAGCGAGGGGACAAGACGGGGGGGCGAGGCACAGTTATCTCACAGGTGGAATCCCCAGACCGGGTTTCTCTCCTGCCTTGTACGATGCAGCGCAGGCTGACAGCGAGTGCTGTCTGTGATAGTGGTTTAAGGGACAACCTGCCCCGCCCCCCATCTCTTCCCCCCCGCCCCCCAATCTCCACCCCGCACCACCCTGCCCCCAGTCTCCCCCCCACCATCCTGCCCCCAGTCTCCCCCCCACCATCCTGCCCCCAGTCTCCCCCCCACCATCCTGCCCCCAATCTCCCCCCCCACCATCCTGCCCCCAGTCTCCCCCCCCCACCATCCTGCCCCCAGTCTCCCCCCCCCACCATCCTGCCCCCAATCTCCCCCCCACCATCCTGCCCCCAGTCTCTCCCCCCCCCACCATCCTGCCCCCAGTCTCTCCCCCCCCCCCACCATCCTGCCCCCAGTCTCCCCCCCACCATCCTGCCCCGTCTCCCCCCCACCATCCTGCCCCCAGTCTCCCCCCCACCATCCTGCCCCCAGTCTCCCCCCCACCATCCTGCCCCCAGTCTCCCCCCAACCATCCTGCCCCCAGTCTCTCCCCCCCCCCCACCATCCTGCCCCCAGTCTCTAACCCCCAATCTCTCCCCCCCGCCCCCTCCCCCCCGCCACCGATCTCTCCCCCCCGCCCCCGATCTCTCCCCCCCGCCCCCGATCCCGCCCCCGATCTCTCCCCCCCGCCCCCGATCTCTCCCCCCCGCCCCCGATCTCTCCCCCCCGCCCCCGATCTCTCCCCCCCCGCCCCCGATCTCTCCCCCCCCCGCCCCCGATCTCTCCCCCCCCCGCCCCCGATCTCTCCCCCCCCGCCCCCGATCTCTCCCCCCCGCCCCCGATCTCTCCCCCCCCGCCCCCGATCTCTCCCCCCCCGCCCCTGATCTCTCCCCCCCCGCCCCCGATCTCTCCCCCCCCGCCCCCGATCTCTCTCCCCCCCCCCCGCCCCCGATCTCTCTCTCCCCCCCCCGCCCCCGATCTCTCTCTCCCCCCCCCGCCCCCGATCTCTCCCCGCCCCCCCCCCCACCACCCCCGAACTCTCCCCCCCACCCCCAATCTCACTCTGCCCCCAATCTCGGGCCCCTTATGAGGAGTTTCAGCCTCTGCTGATCAGAGTTGGGTAGCGATGAGGGTGGCATAGGGTGAGGGGGTCGGGGTGTGGCGGTGTCAGGGTGGGGATTATGTGGTGAGGGTGTTAAGGGGGTGGGGATGGTGGGAGTCTGTGCTGGGTGGACCCAGTACCTGCTCCCAAGCTCTCCCCCGTCGCCGACACTGTTGTTTCGATCAGTCGCAGCCTCCGAGTGGTAGAAAATAAATCAATTGAAGAGCTTAAAAGAAAGGGGCTACCATCCATGCTTGTGCAGTGAGGCTCGGTCTGGAATCGAGCCCACAGGATCCAAGAAGGGGAGAATGAGGCGCTTCCCTTTAGACCCTTGTCCCCAGGGTCCTAACTCCTTGAGGACAGAGAGCAGGGGAGATCTGAGCAATGACTTGGCAACTCGCTCTGCCAATACATCTAACGGAAACATCTCAAACAAGGGTTTCTTGCGGCGAGGTTTTGATTTGCAGAATAATTTTTATTTAGGTGTCCCTTACGGTTTTAGGAGATTATATATATTTGCATTTATACCTTTAATGAGCAGCGTTCCGGTTTGATACTGGACTCTGTAGAATGTCAGTGAATGCAGAGGAAGCTCCTTTCTCCGACCGCTGGGCTGAGCTGTGAGAGTGAGCGGGTCTGTCTGCTTCACTCCAAGCCTGGCCCTGCACGGTTTGTGTAATGTGTTGGTGATTGGGGCTGTGAATGTGGGTATCGCCATCTGGGACCTGGTTTCAAACACAGCCAGACAAGAGGGGTTGGGTGTGATGGATAGTTCGACACTGCCCATCGACACTGTTCTCCACCACCCCCCCCCCCCCCCGCAGGACCGCGGTCCCAAGTCCAGTGCAGACAAAGGGGATGGAAAATGGGCCTCCCGACCCCAGCCAATCGACCAGTCGGTTCTCAGCTGCTGTACAACACACTCGGGCCCCTTGTGCAGCAGTGCGGGTGGTGGAGGTGAGCTGTGAGAAGCCACACGGTTTGTAAACACTTAGACCTCCTGGACCGAGGTTTGAGTCCAGCAGGGAACCAGCAGAGGGAGCTGGGAACCCACAGGGAACCAGGAGAGAAAGCTGGGAACCAGGAGAGGGAGCTGGGGTTCCTTCAGTCCGCCTCTCCTCCCAGTTCCAGGCACAAACTCCCTCCCCCCGACTCTGTGCAACGCGTCTTCCTTCGGTTTCAGAGAAATCGATGAATTTTTTTTTGTGTTTGATTCAACTTGGGGCTCGGCATTCGCTGTAACATAGAGAAATCGAAGCTTTACGTTTTTTCAGTTGTCAAATTGTATTAGGTGATGTGTAAAAAAAATAAACCTGTGTTTTGTTTTTTTAGTTTTTCATTGTACTGTCAGATAAGTGAGGTTCCTGTTCAGATCACAATCTGAACTCCGATCAAACTCCTTCCAATTTATAAACCTTTTATTTTGAGATAGAATTCGGTGACTTGACTGATCTGAGCATGGTTATTTAATGGTCGTTGCCTGTACAGAACGGTCCCCTGTGCAGTTTATTGATTATCTGCAGGTCCCCTGTGCAGTTAATCCATCACCTGGACAGGATACATGTATATGACCCATCATCTTCACACCTGCTGTAAATGACCCAAAACTCAGGCCTGTCCTGCCTGGTCCCAATGCATCACTTGGGCAGCAATCTCTCCCTCTCACCTGTTCCCCAACCCCCGCCACCATCCTTTCTTAGACCACTCCCTCACACTTGATCTTCAGGTTTATGTAAATTTAGCCGCGGGGTTTGTTTGTAAAGCCCCGGCTTTAGTGTGAGGTGCACTGCCGGTCCTCCCTCTCGGTAAATGGGGAGGAGGTAGAGGCGATGGCAGGGCCAGGAATTCTCTCTCTCCCCTCCGCTCCCTGACCACAGCCAGCGCTTTGTGATTCATCACGCCCCAACCAGTCCCTTTTAACGGTGGTTATTCTGTAATATTTTCATCTCTTTTCCCCACCTTTTCTTGCTGCATTAATATTTTTGGAGATTGAGTATTGAAGATGTGCCCCTGGCTATGGAACATTTTCGAAATCGACCCTTCACCGCACCTGCAGCCCGGATATTCTGTGGTCCTTTCAGCCTTACTGTTTGTGCCAAATAATTGGGAGTAAAAGTGGGGGCAGGAAATGAGTCAACCTCAACATTCCCCCTCCCCTGTTTTTGTTCAATATTTTGCTGCTCTTATTGAAGAAATATATTAAACTCCCCCCCCTCAGCCACCACAGCATTAAACCTCCCCGCGCCCCCCCCCCCCCCCCCCCAGCCCTAACCATAGGAGGGTCTTGGTACTTAAAAACAGTCCTGAAAACCATTTGCCAACATTAGCAGCACATTCATCTCCAGCCAAAGCAGGCTGTGTAGTTCCTGCTTTCAAGTTAGTCTTTTCTGACTGTTTTTAAAAGTTAAAGGCTCTCGGGACAGAGAGATTCCGGGCGCTGTGTCACCCTGGCAAGCCTAGACAGACCCCCTTTACACTCCCAGTCTGCTGTAGGGGAGCTGTCTGCTTGAATCTGCCTTTGGGTTTCACTGTCTGCGACACTGGGTCACTAGAATCCGCTTCAAGTGTTAATCCCCGGGTTTTGGGGGGGGGGGGGGTGGAATTTATTTAATTCTTCTTAAATCATGAGTTCTGAGACACATTTTTTGCATGACTCGAACTGGGAAATTGGTTTGTGTAGCACTGGTTTTTGTATTAATTTCTTTGAACGATTGATGCCCTTTCATTTCAGAATTGTTTAATTGAAACCTGGCACCAGAGGGAGGAAAATAAGGTGTTAAATATGAACTGGGAAAAGTCACATTCATGATTATAATAAAGATTCCCCTTCTATAGTTTAACATACATTGGTCTGCCTGTCATTACTTGAGTTAGACGGAGGGGCTGGTTTAGAAGGTTCGCTCTGCATTGAAAGGTCCCCCATTCAGCGGTGGGCTTGGTAACTGCTCAAACACTGGACAAGGCTGCTTCGACAAGCGCTGTTCAATGTTTCCCAAAGGGACACCAACAGCAAACTAACCACCTGCTGAGGTCGCGATCGGTCTGTGATTTCCCCCTCCCCACTCCAAAACAGTGTCAGAATAATACTTAGCAGGTTAAATCATGAGGACAGGTTGCACAGACTGGGTTTGTATTCCGATAGCAAAATACTGTGGATGCTGGAAATCCGAAATAACAACAGAAAATGTTGGAAATACTCAGCAGGCCAGGCAACATCCGTGGAGAGAGAGAAACAGAGTTAACATTTCAGGTCGAAACCCTTCATCAGGACTGAAAAAACACAGGAAATGATACAGATTAGAAGGCCAGGCTGGGAGAAAACAAAAGAGAAGAGACATTAAGAGGTATTCAAAACCAGACGAGATGGTGAGCGGACTAGTGGAGACAAAAGACGGCTCTAGATTAGGTGTGAAATGCGCTGGCAGAATGAGAGACAGCTGCCATGTGGGAGAGAGAAAAAGGGGGAAGGGCCAAAACAAAGATGTGGATAAAAAATATAAGTAAAAATGTAATAGGGGCCGAGGTTATGATCGGAAATTGTTGAACTCGATATTGAGTCCGGAAGGCTGTAAAGTGCCTAATCGGAAGACGAGCTTCTGTGGAACAATGCAAGAGGCCGAGGACGGTGAGGTCCGAGTGGGAATGGGGCGGTGAATTCAAATGACAGGCGACCGAAAGCTCGGGGGTCACCATTACGGACTGAACGCCCTGATGGTAGTTGTCTCCCATTCTGCCAGCACATTTCACACCTAATCTGGAGCCGTCTTTTGTCTCCACTAGTCCTACCACCATCTCGTCTGGTTTTGAATACCTCTTAATGTCTCTTCACTTCTTTCATCCCCATTTCCCAGCCCCCAAACTGGCCTTTTAATCGGTTTCATTTCCTGTGTTTTTTCAGTCCTGACGAAGGGTTTCGACCTGAAACGTTGACTATTTCTCTCTCCACGGATGTTGCCTGGCCTGCTGAGTTTTTCCAGCATTTTCTGTGGGTTTGTATTCCCTCGAGTTTATAAGATTAAGGGTTGATCTAAATGCGGTGTTTAAGATGATTTAAGAATTCAATAGGGTAGATAGAGAGAAACTATTTCCTCTGGTTGGGGGTGGGGAAAGAAAGAGTCACCTTAAAATTAGAGCCAGGCCGTCCAGGGGTGACGTCAGGAAGCACTTCTTCACACAAAGGACAGTGGAAATCTGGAACTCTGTCTGGTCTCCCCCCCCCCCCCCCCCCGCCCAAAAGATGTTGAGGCTGGGCGGGTCAATTGGAGCTTTCAAAACAGAGATTGATGAGATTTTGGTTGGGTGAGGGTATCGAGTGATCAGGTGCAAAAATGGAGTTAAGATGCAGATCAGCTGTGATCTAATTGAATGGAGGAACAGGCTCAAAGGGCTGAATGGCCTCCTCTTCCCACCAGTTAGGGTCTCTGGGTTGTGATCAGTAGGGTGGCCCTTTCCATCCCAGCCAGGAGCGCCGAGGTCACTGGTAATTCTCCCCTCACCCCATGCCACCCGAGCAGAAAGCTGTGCTTAAAATACAAGTTATGTTATTGGCTGCCTGGGTCTCTTGGCTTCAACAGATGCCCAACTGGGAGTGGGTCTGCCTCCGAGGCTGGCCTCCAGAATGCCGTTGAATGAGCGGCTCCACCAGTTCAATCTGGTTCAGGTTACACGTCACCATCCCCTCGAGTCTGGCACAATCGAATGTGGGTTCACGTCCTTTCGTGAACAGTTGAGGTCAGCCGTGGCATCAGTCCCAGAACCACAGGCCAGTGCCAGCAAAACACTCGCGCTGAGTGTTTCCAACACACACTTCTTGGCACGGCATTAAACCAGTTGCACTTTCAAAATCGGCATTGTAAATAAATATAAATATGCATTTAGGCATTACTGAGTGTCTAATCTCACAAAGTACCTTACAGTTTGCTAGGTGGGAAAGATTCCATGATTGATAGGGGAGAGTGGACACGGGCTGGGGCAGGAGATTCAATGGGTGGGGTAGAGTCCATGATGGAGGAGATTCAACGGGTGGGTAGAGTCCATGATAGGGGAGAGTGTACACGGGCTGGGGCAGGAGATTCAATGGGTGGGGTAGCCAGGGTCCTTGGCAGTACTCCATGATGAAAGTTGACATACTTTGCCTCACATGGATGGATCCCACGGCCACTATTGGAAGAAGAGCAGGGGAGTTCTCCCCGGTGTCCTGGGGCCAATATTTATCCCTCAACCAACATCACTAAAACAGATGATCCGGTCATTATCACATTGCTGTTTGTGGGAGCTTGCTGTGCGCACAATTGGTTGCTGCATTTCCCACATTACAACAGTGACTACACTTCAAAAGCACTTCATTGGCTGTGAAGTGCTTTGGGACGTCCGGAGGTGGCAAAAGGCGAGATTTTCTTTAAACTGGTTGGTATGATTTGGGGAGGGTGATCCTGGATAGCTGAGCTGAATGGCCTTCCTCATCTGTAACTATCACAAACTGGGATTTATAATCCAAAAAACACACGGTGCAAGTCAGTGTCTAGTAAAATATTTTATTGAAATCCCCTCATTGACAATTTCCATTGCTCAACACCCAGGAAATTCTGAACAGACTACCGCGGCAGGAGGGAAGTTTATCAAATTCACTAAAAAAAAACTTCTTTTGTAAAACACCCAAAATAAGTTAAAGAATCGTCAAATGACATTTAAAAAAACACACGCACGCACACACACACACACACAAATACTCTAATAAAAACACAGTGG
>NW_028225180.1:91917723-91934063 GCF_052327205.1 Somniosus microcephalus | reverse complement strand
TTTCTGTACCTGTCCGCTGGCTTTTAATGGCTTGTGTTCTCGGGCTCCCAAATCTCTCTGCCCCTCCCCAGTTCCTGGACAATACTTCTCTTCTTCCCCCCCCCCCCCCCCCCTATGCTAAGTTGAGATGATTTTGAGGGTGTTACTTTGGTCTCAGCACCCCAGGGTTGGGAGGTGGAGAAATCGGCCAAGGTTCCCCACTCCGACGGCTATACAGTGACTCCTGCCGAGAGGCGTCTTTTGTGCGTGTGTGGGGGGCCGGGGTCAAGCTCAAAGAGCCTGCTGGCATTCGCTGTCGTGAAGAATGGGTGAGGTACCCGGTGACCATGTACCTGTGCCCCCGGCATGTGTTGACCCCTTGCTTGTGGTATGGTTCCACAGGTGCCGTCTGATTACCTTCCCCAACTGGTCATTCTCTTGTGCTTGGAGATCGTGAGTGCCGGCAGGCTATTCAACTGTGGCGGCATCGCATCCAAGCCCAATCCTGATCCAAGATCAACACTGGCACTTCCCAGCGATGGCCACTAGGTAGCGATCAGGGACGGGATCTTCCTTCGATATTTTTTCTCTCTCTCTCTCATTCTTTAACCTAAGGGCACTGAGGCCAAGTGGAGCATCTCTGCCATTTCACTGGCCGAGATCAGTTAACTCGGCACAGACCAGGGGATCAGCCCAACCTCCCTCCTTGTCCCTTGCAGTATTGCAGCGGGCCATCCAGCTAACCCGTTCAGTCAGATCCGGAAAGATTTGCTGAGCGATGTGCGAGAGAGGCCCTTTGGTTTGTGCGGAGCCGGTCCCGTCTGGTGAAGGGACAATGAGATGCCCCACCGCGAGGTTTAGGGTTATCGGCGATCGTGGATTAGGATGTCATGGTTGGGGTTAGGGTTAGTGGTTAGAACATAAGTATTAGGAGCAGGAGTTGGCCATTCGGCCCCTCGAGCCTGCTCCGCCATTCAATAAGATCATGGCTGATCTGATCTTGGCCTCAACTCCACTTCCCTGCCCGCTCCCCATAACCCTCGACTCCCTTATCGTTCAACAATCTGTCTATCTCCACCTTAAATATATTCAATGACCCGGCCTCCACAGCTCTCTGATGAAGAGAATTCCAAAGATTTACCACCCTCGGAGAAGAAATTCCTCCTCATTTCCATTTTAAATGGGTGCTCCCTTATCCTGAAACAATGCCCCCGAGTTCTAGATTCCCCCACGAGGGGAAACATCCTCTCTGCATCTACCCTGTCAATCCCGCTCAGAATGGGCAGCACGGTGGCATAGTGGTTAGCACTGTTGCCTCACAGCGCCAGGGACCCGGGTTCAAATCCGGCCTCGGGTGACTGTCTGTGTGGAGTTTGCACATTCTCCCCGTGTTTGCGTGGGTTTCCTCCGAGTGCTCCGGTTTCCTCCCACAGTCCAAAGATGTGCGGGTTAGGTTGATTGGCCATGATAAAAAAAATTGGCCCTTAGTGTTAGGGGGGATTAAATACATGGGGTTACGGGGATAGGGCTTGGGTGGGATGGCTGTCGGTGTAGGGACCGGGTGCTAGGGTTTGGATGATCAGCCATGATCTCGTTGAATGGCGGAGCAGGCTCGAAGGGCCGAATGGCCTACTCCTGCTCCTATCTTCTATGTTTCTAATCTTATGTTTCAATAAGATCACCTCTCATTCTTCTAAACTCCAATGAGTGTCGGCCCAACCTGCTCAACCTTTCCTCATAAGACAACCCCTTCATCTCCGGAATCAACCTCATGAACCTTCTCTGAACTGCCTCCAATGCAAGTATATCCCTCCTTAAATAAGGAGACCAAAACTACACAGTACTCCAGGTGTGGTCTCACCAACACCCTGTACAGTTGTAGCAGGACTTCCCTACTTTTATACTCCACCCCCCTTTACAATAAAGGCCAACATTCCTTTGCCTTCCTAATTACTTGCTGTATCTGCATGCTAACTTTTTGAGATTCATGTACAGGAAACTCTTTTTTATCCGGGACCGGCGTGGTGCCGGTTTATCAAAATGTCCGGATTACAGAGCGTTATAGTTAAAAGGTACGAGAGCCCCGTACACAGCAACAAACCCAGGCTTCCCTGTTGCTTAGCAACAGATGCAAGAAGCCCGGCCACAGGCCAAGCGTCCCTGTTGCTTGGCAACAAGTGCAGGAACCCCCGATTACACAGCCAAGAATCGAGAAACGGCCACTAATATGAAGAAAAACTCAACTGAACCTACTCCTGAATGTTGCCGGTTAACCGAGATTTCCGGTTGTTTGGGTGCCGGTAAATCGAGAGTTTCCTGTACCAGGACCCTCCGATCCCTCTGTACCTCAGCATTTTGTAACCTCTCCCCATTTTAAATCATTTGCTTTTTTATTTTTCCTACCAAAGTGGATAACCTCGCACGTTATACTCCATCTGCCAGATTCCTGCCCACTCACTTAGCCTATCTATATCCCTTTGGAGATTCTTTGCTTTCCTACCTATCTTTGCATTATCAGCAGATTTGGCTACATTACACTCTGCCCCTTCATCCAAGTCATTAATATAAATTGTAAATAGTGGAGACCCCAGCACTGATCCCTGTGGCACCCCACTAGTTACAGTTTGCCAACCTGAAAATGACCCATTTATCCCGACTCTCTGTTTCCTGTTGGTCTTCGGGTTTGTGGTTAGCGTTGGGGTTATTGGTTAGAAGTTATTACGGTTGAGGTTAGAAACTGCCATTGCCAATGCCTTGTCAACAGCAGAACCGCTATTGACTATGCCACTGCCTTCCTCATATAAGTGCAGAGCCATGTTCGCTGGGCAGTAACAGGCACGTCTTCAGGAGCATGTGGCGAGCATGTGCTTCTGTGATGTCAGGCACCCGTTGCTATTTGAAACCGCTGGGACTGTTCCAGTGTTGATGCAAACGTCCCCCAGCTTTGACTGGGGATGACACCAGGCCCTCCCTCCATCTGGGGTTCCGGCCTTTCGAACGAGCGGGCACAATGCAGAAGTTTGATTGCGTCGAGGCACCTAAGCGAAGGGGCATGGCCGTTAGTGTAGAGTGCCGCTGAGGTTGGTAAGACTAGGAGAGAAGACCCGGTTGAACGGAGATTATAGACGCCTGGGAAGTCTGTAGATTATAGGAAGATGGAAGAGTTCCACAGTTTTGTGATTGGAGTAGCAAAGATTACCGGGTTCTGGTGTGTTTAAGGGGTTTGTGAATCACAACCTGATCGTATTCTTTAAAATTATGAAGGGGTTTGATAAGGTAGACAGAAGATGTTTCCACTTGTGGGGGAGACCAGAACTAGGGGCCGTCAATATAAGATCGTCACTAATAAATCCAATCGTGAATTCAGGAGAAACTTCTTTACCCAGAGAGTGGGGAGAATGTGGAACTCGCTGCCACAGGGAGTGGTTGAGGCGATTAGCAGAGATGGATTTAAGGGGAAGCTGGATAAACACATGAGGGAGAAAGGAATAGAAGGATATGCTATAGGGTGAGATGAAGAGGGGGAGAGGAGGCTCGTGTGGAGCAGAAACATGGCACGGAGCAGACGGGCCGAATGGCCTGTTTCTGTCCTCTAGACTCGAATCAGTTCTATGTAGTCCATCATTAGATGGGGGAAAAGCCCCCCGCTGCTCCTTCCCCACCTCCCTTCCCCTCCCCTCCCCTCATTAAGCTGATCCAGTCAACAGCTGAGCCACACACAGCAGGAAGATCCCAGGTCAAAGGGATTAATGAAAGAAAGGGAAAATAGAATATGAGAGTAAGCTTGCAGGGAACATTAAAAACTGACTGTAAAAGCTTTTATAGATATGTGAAGAGAAAAAGATTGGTGAAGTCAAGCGTAGGTCCCTTGCAGTCAGAATCAGGGGAATTTATAATGGGGAACAAAGAAATGGCAGACCAACTAAATACATATTTTGGTTCTGTCTTCACAAAGGAGGACACAAATAACCTCCCAGAAATGCCGGGGAACATAGGGTCTGAGGAAAGGGTGGAACTGAAAGAAATCAGTATTTGTAGGGAAATGGTGTTAGGAAAATTGATGGGACTGAAGGCCGATAAATCCCCAGGGCCTGATAATCTACATCCCAGGGTACTTAAGGAAGTGGCCCGAGAAATAGTAGATGCATTGCTGGTCATCTTCCAGAACTCGATAGACTCTGGAACAGTCTATTCAAAAAGGGTGGTAGAGAAAAAACGGGGAATTACAGACCGGTAAGCCTGACATCGGTAGTGGGGAAAATGCTGGAGTCCATTATAAAAGATGTAATAGCAGAGCACTTGGAAAGCAGTGACAGGATCGGACAAAGTCAACATGGATTTACAAAAGGTAAATCATGCTTGACTAATCTACTGGAATTTTTTGAGGATGTAACTGGTAAAATAGATAAGGGAGAACCAGTGGATGTGGTGTATTTGGACTTTCAGAAGGCTTTCGATAAGGTCCCACATAAGAGATTAGCGTGCAAAATTAAGGCACATGGGATTGGGGGCAAGGTATTGACTTGGATAGAGAACTGGTTGGCGGACAGAAAGCAAAGAGTTGGAATAAACGGGTCGTTTTCCGAGTGGCAGGCGGTGACTAGTGGGGTACCGCAAGGATCGGTCCTAGTACCCCAGCTGTTCACAATATATATTAATGATCTGGACGAGGGAATTGGATGCAATATCTCCAGGTTTGCAGACGACACAAAGCTGGGTGGGAGGGTATGCTGTGAGGAGGATGTCGTGAAACTCCAGTACGATTTGGACAGGTTGGGTGATTGGGCAGAAACATGGCAAATGCACTATAATGTGGATAAATGTGAGGTTATCCACTTTGGTGGCAAAAACAGGAAGGCAGATTATTATTTGAATGGCAATAGATTGGGAGAAGGGGAAGTGCAAAGAGACCTGGATGTTCTTGTGCACCAGTCGCTGAAGGTAAGCATGCAGGTGCAGCAGGCGGTTAAGAAGGCAAATGGTATGTTGGCCTTCGTAGCAAGAGGGTTCGAGTACAGGAACAAGCATGTCTTGCTACAGTTGTACAGGGCCTTGGTGAGACCGCACCTTGAATATTGTGTGCAGTTTTGGTCGCATTACCTGATGAAGGACGTTCTTGCCATGGAGGGAGTGCAGCGAAGATTCACCAGGCTGATACCTGGGATGGCAGGAATGACGTATGAGGAGAGATTGGGTCGATTGGGCTTGTACTCGCTGGAGTTTAGAAGATTGAGAGGGGATCTCATCGAAACTTATAAAATTCTGTCAGGCCTGGACAGACTAGATGCAGGAAGGATGTTCCCGATGGTCGGGGAGTCCAGAACCAGGGGTCACAGTCTAAGGATAAGGGGTAAGCCATTTAGGACTGAAATGAGGAGGAATTTCTTCACCCAGAGAGTGGTGAACCTGTGGAATTCTCTGCCACAGAGGGCGGTGGAGGCCAGTTCATTAAATATATTCAAGAAAGAGTTGGATATATTTCTTAAGGCTAAAGGGATCAAGGGATATGGGGAGAAGGCAGGGACAGGGTACTGAATTTGGATGATCAGCCATGATCTCATTGAATGGCGGAGCAGGCTCGAAGGGCCGAATGGCCTACTCCTGCTCCTATCTTCTATGTTTCTATGTCTGATCCCCAGCAATAGTTGTCCTTGGTGACCGGTTAGAGAGGAGGGGGGGGGTTGGGGGGGAGTTTGGCGCGTGATCCTGTTTCTGATTAATTCCTTGCTGGAATGTGCGAGTGTGTTGAAGGCTTGAGTTTGGCCAAAGTCCTCCCCAGCAGTTCCTGTCGGGGGGTTGGACGTGAGGAATTGCACTTGTGGGCCGTCCCTCGTACTCCCAGGAAAGGAGACGGGGCCTTCAGGAGGGGGACAGAATTGGAGCTGTGCCAGCAGGCAGGCTGTGGGAACTGCAAGCAGTTAGAAGCTGCTGCCTCGGTGAACTGCAGGTTACTGGGCGAGGGGGGGGGGGCGGGGGGGAGGTTGTAAGCCGGAGCCCCCCTCCTGGAACAGCTCCTGTTGGTTTGTGAGGCCCAGTTTATCCTTGAGAGGCAGCGATCGCTTTTTTTGGAGTAAATAACTTTTTTTTAATCCAGTTTATTTCCCGTCTGCAGACAGGGAGTCTCACCGGCCCACAGTTCCACAGCCGCACTTTGATACTGTCCCCCAGGTGGCGGACTGTTCGACTGGAGGCATAGAAACATAGAAGATAGGAGCAGGAGTAGGCCATTCGGCCCCTCGAGCCTGCTCCGCCATTCAATGAGATCATGGCTGATCATCCAAATTCAGTACCCTGTCCCTGCTTTCTCCCCATATCCCTTTAGCCTTAAGAAATATATCTAACTCCTTCTTGAATATATTTAATGAATTAGCCTCAACTGCCTTCTGTGGTAGAGAATTCCACAGATTTACCACTCTGGGTGAAGAAATTCCTCCTCATCTCTGTCCCTTATCTTTAGACTGTGACCCCTGGTTCTGGACTCCCCTGCCATCGGGAACATCCTGCATCTAGTCTGTCTAGTCCTGTTAGAATTTTATAAGTTTCAATGAGATCCCCTCTCATTCTTCTAAACTCCAGCGAGTATAAGCCCAATCAACCCAATCTCTCCTCATACGTCATTCCTGCCATTCCAGGTATCAGTCTGGTGAATCTCCGCTGCACTCCCTCCATGGCAAGAACATCCTTCCTCAGATAAGGCGACCAAAACTGCACACAATACTCCAGGTGTGGTCTCACCAAGGCCCTGTACAACTGCAGCAAGACATCCTTGCTCCTGTACTCGAATCTTCTCGCTACGAAGGCCAACATACCATTTGCTGCCTTAACCGCCTGCTGCACCTGCATGCTTACCTTCAGCGACTGGTGCACAAGAACACCCAGGTCTCATTGCACTTCCCCTTCTCCCAATCTATTGCTGTTAAGATAATCTGCCTTCCTGTTTTTGCCACCAAAGTGGATAACCTTGCATTTATTTATCCGCATTGGGCAGATGCATGGCAGGTGCAGTATAATCACCCAACCTGTCCAAATCATACTGGAGTTTCTCTGCATCCTCCTCACAGCACACGCGCCCACCCAGCTTTGTGTCGTCTGCAAACTTGGAGATATTACATCTAGTTCCCTCGTCTAGATCATTAATATATATTGTGAATAGCTGGGGTCCTAGCACCGATCCCTGCGGTACCCCACTAGTCACTGCCTGCCACTCGGAAAAAGACCCGTTTATTCCAACTCTTTGCTTCCTGTCTGCCAACCAGTTCTCTATCCAAGTCAGTACCTTACCCCCAATCCCATGCAGTTTAACTTTACACGCTAATCTCTTATGCGGGACCTTATCGAAATCCTTTTGAAAGTCCCAATACACCACATCCACTGGTTCTCCCTTATCTATTTTACCAGTTACATCCTCAAAAAACTCCAGTAGATTAGTCAAGCACGATTTACCTTTTGTAAATCCATGTTGACTTTGTCCGATGCTGTCACTGTTTTCCAAGTGCTCTGCTATTGCATCTTTTATAATGGACTCTAGCATTTTCCCCACTACGAGTGAGGCAGGTACGGGGATCCAGGAGGTAGAGCTGGAGGAGCCGCAGCCCTTGCTCTTGTCCAACAGGTTCGAGGTTCTTACTCCCTGTGGGGACAGGAGCAGGGACTGCAAGGAGGATGAGCAACCTGGCCACAGCACCGTGGAACAGGGGGCCATTCAAGAGGGGGGAGTAAATAGAAATGTTGTAGTGGTAGGGGATAGTATTATTAGGGGGATAGATAGAGTTCTCTGCAGCCGAGAGCGAGAGTCCCGAAGGCTGTGTTGCCTACCCGGTGCCAGGGTTAAGGACATCTCCTCTGGGCTGGAAAGAAACTTGCAGTGGGAGGGGGTGGATCCAGTTGTCGTGGTCCATGTTGGTACAAACGACGTAGATAGGACAAGGAAGGAGGTTCTGCTGAGGGAGTTTGAGCAGCTAGGGGCCAAATTAAAAAGCAGAACCACAAGGGTAATAATCTCTGGATTATTACCTGAGCCACGAGCGAATTTGGCTAGGACAAATAAAATTAGAGAGTTAAATGCGTGGCTCAAAGACTGGTGTGGGAGAAATGGGTTTTGCTTCCTGGGACACTGGCACCAGTACTGGGGCAGGAGGGAGCTGTTCCGTTGGGACGGGCTTCACTTGGCTAGTGCTGGGACTAGAGTCCTGGCGGATCATATAACTAGGGCTGTAGAGAGGGCTTTAAACTAACTAGTTGGGGGAGGTTCCCAGAGAGCAAATAATAAAAATGACAACAGAGAAGGTCATAGACTTAGGTAGCAGTGGGGAAATTAAAAACCAGAGCGTGTCAGGAAGGGGCAGAAGGTATGGAGTAAAAGGTAAAGTAATAAAAAGGGCAAAAGCAGGAACTAAGTGTCACAAAACATATTTGAAAGTTCTCTATCTGAATGCACGTAGCATTCGTAACAAAATAGACGAGTTAATGGCACAAATAACGACATATGGGTATGATCTTGTGGCCATTACAGAAACATGGCTGCAGGGTGACAATGCCTGGGAATTAAACATACCAGGTTATTTAACGATCAGGAAGGAAGGGGAGGTGGGGTGGCTATGTTAATAAAGGAAGGAATCACTGTAATACAGAGAAATTATATTGGGTCAAAAGATCAGGATAATGAAACAGTTTGGGTGGAGGTAAGGAATAATGAGGGGAAAAAAACACTAGTGGGCGTAGTCTATAGGCCTCCGAACAGTTGCAACTCTGTTGGACGGAGTATCAATCAGGAAATAGTTGACGCTTGTAATAAGGGAACATCTATAATTATGGGGGATTTTAACTATCATATTAATTGGACAAATCAAATTGGGCAGGGCTGCCTTGAGGATGAGTTCATTGAGTGTATTAGGGATGGGTTTCTTGAGCAGTATGTAACTGAACCGACCAGGGGGCAAGCAACCTTAGATCGGGTCCTGTGTAACGAGACAGGATTAATTAAAAATGTCCTAGTAAAGGATCCCCTTGGAATGAGTGACCATAACATGGTTGAATTCCATATTCAATTAGAGGGTGAGAAGGTTGGATCTCAAACAAGCGCGCTAAGCTTGAATAAAGGAGACTATGAAGGTATGAGAGCGGAATTGAGTAGAGTGGATTGGGAAAATAGATTAAAGGGTAAGACGATACATGATCAGTGGTGTACATTTAAGGAGTTATTTTACAACTTCCAAAAAAAATATATTCCACTGAGAAGAAAAGGGTGTAAAAGAAAAGACAGCCATCCGTGGCTAAGTAAAGAAATTAAGGATAGTATTCGACTAAAAACAAGGGCATATAAGGTAGCCAAATCTAGTGGGAGGATAGAGGATTGGGAAAACTTTAAAAGACAGCAAAAAATAACAAAAAGATTGATTAAGAAAGGGAAGATAGATTATGAAAGTAAATTGGCAAAAAATATAAAAACAGATAGTAAGAGTTTTTATAGTTATATAAAAAGAAAAAGCAGGGATCTGGGGGTCCTGGTGCACGAAACTCAAAAGGTTAGTATGCAGGTGCAGCAAGTGATTAAGAAGGCCAATGGAATGTTGGCTTTCATTGCTAGGGGGATAGAATATAAAAATAGGGAGGTATTGCTTCAGTTGTACAAGGTATTGGTGAGACCGCACCTGGAATACTGCATAACAACAGAAAATGCTGGAAAAACTCAGCAAGTCAGGCAACATCCGTGGAGAGAAATTTGAGTTGACGTTTCGGGTTTGAAGACGGGTCAAACCCGAAACGTCAACTCAAATTTCTCTCCACGGATGTTGCCTGACTTGCTGAGTTTTTCCAGCATTTTCTGTTGTTATTTCGGATTTCCAACATCTGCAGTATTTTGCTATCGTACTGGAATACTGCATACAGTTTTGGTGTCCATACTTAAGAAAAGACATACTTGCTCTCGAGTCAGTACAAAGAAGGTTCACTCGGTTAATCCCGGGGATGAGGGGATGGACATATGAGGAGAGGTTGAGTAGATTGGGACTCTACTCATTGGAGTTCAGAAGAATGAGAGGCGATCTTATTGAAACATATAAGATTGTGAAGGGGTTGGATCGGGTGGATGCAGGGAAGATGTTCCCGATGATGGGTGAAACTAGAACTAGGGGGCATAGTCTTAGAATAAGGGGCTGCTCTTTCAAAACTGAGATGAGGAGGAACTACTTCACTCAGAGGGTGGTAGGTCCATGGAATATGCTGCCCCAAAAAGCTGTAGAAGCTACATCATTACATAAATTTAAAACAGAAATAGACAGTTTCCTAGAAGTAAAGGGAATTAAGGGTTACGTCGAGCGGGCAGGAATTTGGACATGAGTCTAGGTTCGGATCGGACATGGCCCTGTGGGTAGCGGAGCGGGCCCAGGGGCCGTGTAGCCTGATCCTGCTCCTATTTCGTGTGTCTAATTCTGTTAGATTCAGGAGATGGTTCTGTGATAGTAGATTGGCGGTTAGGATCAGATCAGCCATGATCTTATTGAATGGCGGAGCAGGTTCGAGGGGCCGATTGGCCTACTCCTGCTCCTATTTCTTATGTTCTTATGTACCGATGTCAAGCTGAACCGGTCTGTAATTCCCCATTATCTCTCTACCACCTTTTTTTAAATAGTGGGGTAACATTAGCTACCCTCCAATCCATGGGAACTGTGCCAAAGTCTATAGAATTTTGGAAGATGACCAGCAATGCATCTACTATTTCTAGGGCCACTTCCTTAAGTACCCTAGGATGTAGATTATCAGGCCCTGGGGATTTGTCGTCCTTCAATCCCGTCAATTTCCTGAACATCATTTCCCTACAAATACTGATTTCATTCGGTTCCTCCCTCATTAGACCCTATGTTCCCCGACATCTCTGGGAGGTTATTTGTGTCCTCCTTTGTGAAGACAGAACCAAAGTATGTATTTAATTGGTCTGTCATTTCTTTGTTCCCCATTGTAAATTCCCCTGATTCTGACTGCAAGAGACCTACGCTTGACTTCACCAATCTTTTTCTCTTCACATATCTATAGAAGCTTTTACAGTCAGTTTTTATGTTCCTAGCAAGCTTACTCTCATATTCTATTTCCCCCCTCTTAATTAATCCTTTTGTCCTCCTTTGCTGAATCCTAAACTGCTCCCAATCCTCAGGTTTGTTGCTTTTTCTGGCCAATTTATATGTCTTCTCCTTGGATCTTATGCTATCGCCATATTTCCCTCGTTAGCCACGGTTGAGCCACCTTTTTTGTTTTATTTTTATGCCAGACAGGGATGAACAAATTCTGTAGTTCATCCATGCGATCTTTGAATGTTTGCCATTGTCTATCCACCGTCAACCCTTTAAGTAACGTTCCCCAATCCATCCTAGCCAACTCGTGCCTCATACCATCGTAGTTTCCTTTATTTAAATTCAGTCTCTGAGTCAACTACTTCACTCTCCATCTTAATGAAGAATTCTATCATATTATGATGGCTCCTCCCCAAGGGGTCTCGCACAACAAGATTGCTAATCAATCCTTTCTCATTACATAATACCCAGTCTAAGATGGCCTGATCTCTAGTTGGTTCCTTGACATATTGGTCCAGGAAACCATCCCGTATACACTCTAGGAATTCCTCCTCCACAGTATTGTTACTAATTTGGTTAGCCCAATCTATATGTAGATTAAAGTCACCCATGATAACTGCTGTACCCTTATTGCACGCGTCTCTAATTTCCTGTTTAATGCCATCCCCAACCTCAGCTTTACTGTTTGGGGGTCTGTATACAACTCCCACTAACGTTTTCTGCCCTTGGTATTTCTCAGCTCTACCCATACAGATTCCACATCATCAGAGCTAATATCCTTCCTTACTATTGTGTTAATCTCCTCTTTAACCAGCAATGCTACCCCACCTCCTTTTCCTTTTTGCCTGTCCTTCCTGAATATTGAATACCCCTGGATGTTGAATTCCCAGCCTTGGTCACCCTGGAGCCATGTCTCCGTAATCCCAATTATATCATATCCATTTACATCTATTTGCGCAGCTAATTCATCCACCTTATTAAGAATGCTCCTCGCATTACGACACAAAGCCTTCAGGTTTGTTTTTTTAACACTCTTAGTCCTTTTAGAATTATTATTTACTGTAGCCCTGTTTGATTTACACACTTGATTTCTCTGCCTTCCACTTTTGCTTTTCTCCTTCCTGTCTTTTGCTTCTATCCTTGCTTCCCTTTCCTCTGTCTCCCTGCACAGGTTCCTAACCCCCTGCCATTTTAGTTTAAACCCTCCCCAACAGCACTAGCAAGCACTCCCCCTAGGATATCGGTCCCGGCCGTCGCAGTGAGCCCAGTCCTGTCCACGTCTAATGTCTGTGGCGTTCCAGCTCACACCTAATGTCTGTGGTGTTCCAGCTGCCATCTCCATTGAGATGAACGTAGGCCGGGTGTTAAACCTGGGATTTGCCTGCTGTGTGTGGTTCAGTACTGAGCCTGGTGCTGCCTTTACCCAGTGATCCATTTGTGGGGGACACCAGTTGCAATCAAAGCTGGAAGAAAGACTTGCATTTATATAGCGCCTTTCACAACTTTTCAGGATGTCCCCAAGCGCTTTACAGCCATTTAAGTACTTTTGAAATGTAGTCACTGTTGTAGGAAATGTCGACAGTGCTATCAAGCGGCACCTGCTCACTGATGCCCAGTTTGGGTTCCGCCAGGACCACTCGGCTCCAGACCTCATTACAGCCTTGGTCCAAACATGGACAAAAGAGCTGAGTTCCAGAGGTGAGGTGAGAGTGACTGCCCTTGACATCAAGGAACCCTAGTAAAACTGAAGTCAATGGGAATCGGAGCGGGGGGGTGGGGGGGGGTGGGCGGCAGGGGAAACTCTCGACTGGCTGGAGTCATACCGAGCACAAAGGAAGATGGTTGTGGTGGTTGGAGGTCACTCATCACAGCCCCAGGAGTTCCTCAGGGCAGTGTCCTAGGCCCAACCATCTTCAGCTGCTTCATCAATGACCTTCCCTCCAACATCGGAAATGGGGATGTTCGCTGATGACTGCACAGTGTTCAGCGCCATTCACAACTCCTCAGATAATGAAGCAGTCCATGCCCACATGCAACAAGACCTGGACGACATTCAGGCTTGAGCTGATAAATGGCAGGTAAGAAGTGTCAGGAAATGACTATCTCCAACAAGCGAGAGTCCAACCACCTCCCCATGACATTCAACGGCATTACCATCGCCGAATCCCCCATCAACATCCTGGGGGGCCACCATTGACCAGAAACTTAACTGGACCAGCCACATAAGTAGTGTGGCAACAAGAGCAGGTCCGAGGCTGGGTATTCTGTGGCGAGTGTCTCACCACCTGATTCCCCCAAAGCCTTTCCACCATCTACAAGGCACAAGTAAGGAGTGTGATGGAATACTCTCCACTTGCCTGGATGAGTGCAGCTCCAACAACACTCAAGAAGCTCGACACCGTCCAGGGCAAAGCAGCCCGCGTGATTGGCACCCCATCCACCACCTTAAACATTCACTCCCTCCACCATCGTCGCTGGGTCAAAATCCTGGAACTCGCTACCGAACAGCACTATGGGAGCACCTTCACCACACGGACTGCAGCGGTTCAAGAAGGCGACTTGCCGCCACTTCCTCAAGGGCAATAAATGCTGGCCTTGCCAGCGATGCCCACAACCCATGAACGAATTTTTTTTAAAGCACAGCAAATCCCACAAACAGCAATGAGATAATTATCTGATCATCTCTCTTCATTTGATGTTGGTTGAGGGATAAAAGTTGACCCAGGACACTGAGGAGGACGCCCCTGCTCTTCGAAATAGTGCCATGGGATCTTTTACATCCACCTGAGGGGGCAGACCAGGCCTCAGTTTAACGTCTCATCCGAATGACTGCCCCTCCGACAGTGCGGCGCTCCCTCAGTACTGCCCCTCCGACAGTGCGGCGCTCCCTCAGTACTGCCCCTCCGACAGTGCGGCGGAGCTCCCTCAGTACTGCCCCTCCGACAGTGCGGCGGAGCTCCCTCAGTACTGCCCCTCCGACAGTGCGGCGGAGCTCCCTCAGTACCGCCCCTCCCACGGTGCGGCGCTCCCTCAGTACCGCCCCCTCCCACGGTGCGGCGCTCCCTCAGTACCGCCCCTCCCACGGTGCGGCGCTCCCTCAGTACCGCCCCCTCCCACGGTGCGGCGCTCCCTCAGTACCGCCCCTCCCACGGTGCGGCGCTCCCTCAGTACCGCCCCTCCCACGGTGCGGCGCTCCCTCAGTACCGCCCCTCCCACGGTGCGGCGCTCCCTCAGTACCCGCCCCTCCCACGGTGCGGCGCTCCCTCAGTACCGCCCCTCCCACGGTGCGGCGCTCCCTCAGTACCCGCCCCTCCCACGGTGCGGCGCTCCCTCAGTACCGCCCCTCCCACGGTGCGGCGCTCCCTCAGTACCCCGCCCCTCCCACGGTGCGGCGCTCCCTCAGTACCGCCCCTCCCACGGTGCGGCGCTCCCTCCGTACCGCCCCTCCCACGGTGCGGCGCTCCCTCCGTACCGCCCCTCCCACGGTGCGGCGCTCCCTCAGTACCGCCCCTCCCACGGTGCGGCGCTCCCTCAGTACCGCCCCTCCCACGGTGCGGCGCTCCCTCAGTACCGCCCCTCCCACGGTGCGGCGCTCCCTCAGTACCGCCCCTCCCACGGTGCGGCGCTCCCTCAGTACCGCCCCTCCCACGGTGCGGCGCTCCCTCAGTACCGCCCCTCCCACGGTGCGGCGCTCCCTCAGTACCGCCCCTCCCACGGTGCGGCCCTCCCTCAGTACCGCCCCTCCCACGGTGCGGCCCTCCCTCAGTACCGCCCCTCCCACGGTGCGGCCCTCCCTCAGTACCGCCCCTCCCACGGTGCGGCCCTCCCTCAGTACCGCCCCTCCCACGGTGCGGCGCTCCCTCAGTACCGCCCCTCCCACGGTGCGGCGCTCCCTCAGTACCGCCCCTCCCACAGTCCGGCCCTCCCTCAGTACCGCCCCTCCGACAGTGCGGCCCTCCCTCAGTACCGCCCCTCCGACAGTGCGGCCCTCCCTCAGTACTGCACTGCGAGCGTCGGCCTGGATTATGGGGCTCGAGTGTCTGGCGTGGGACTTGTTCTCGCCTGAGTCAGAAGGTTGTGGGATCGAGACCCTCTGAGCCACGGAAGGGTCATGTACCTGTTGTAAATGCATTGCTTTTGGGAGTGTTGGCAGCTGGATGGTGCAGTGGATAAGCTGGGTCTGCCTCAGTGCAGTTCCCGGTGGGCAAGAGGCCTCACAGATGACAAGTAAATTCTCGATCTCACTGGGTGGCAGGTGTGGGGCGTGGCAGTTGTCGCTGGTACTGTAGGGAGTGCTGTTTTGGAGTTGGGGAACTGAGACACATTACTGGGACAGTGTGGCGAGAGATTTACTCTGCAGCCAACTCCTACCAGGGCGAGGATAGTGGGGGGACATTCCACCCCCCCCCCCCCAGCATCCATGCCCGTCGCCCTGAGCAGGCATAGGGGTGAAACAAGACACAAATGTCATCTTCTAAAAATAAATGATATTTTCTTCCCCCCCCCCCCCCCCCCCCAATCCCATGTGCTTTTTAACCTGCGTGCGTGCTGTCCCCGCCTGTTGTATTTGGCTGTCCCCCGCCTGTTGTATTTGATAAGTTCATTCTGATGCTGAGATCAAACTGACTTTCCTTAATTTTTATTTTATTTTAGAAATGAGTGCAGCTTTAAACCAGTCAAAGATAGCTTTTGGTGTGTGTCTGCTCTTTGAGGGGTCTTGGTGCTGGAAAGGGAACACTTTACATTTTGGTCAGGCTGGCTTTGGGTGCAGGTTAAAGCTCCCCCTACAACCTGCTGCTCTTGTTCGGCTGCCCCCCCTGTGAACTTGTGTCCCCTTCGCCTTCCCCTCGCAAATCCAACCGGAAGTAGTATTCCGGATCCACTTCTTTTCCAACTGTGGTCCTCCCTTGTCTCCTGCAGTGATGCCGGTAATGATGGAGAAATCGGGTTCGGCGGGAATCCTGTCCCGCGGGAACCAGGATGAAGAGCATTAACAATGGCAGCAACAACGGGAGCCAGCACCTGCGGCACTCTGAGGAGGAGAGCAGCGACGAGGAGCGCTCGCACGGGACCATGTCCGTCGTTTCTATCGAGTGGAAAAAACGAGACCCAGCACAGCCTGCACGGTGAGAAGCTACAGCTATATCTTTCACAACTCGTCTTAGTCGTTGGGTGCAGTCCCACAGCTTTTTACCCTTCCTCCCTTCCTTTCCTCCTCCCCCCCCCCCCCCCCCCCCCCCTTCCTCCCTTCCTAGTATTTTCTGAATTGTTACCTATATTCCAGTAACTTTGTTT
>NW_028225180.1:91895158-91917223 GCF_052327205.1 Somniosus microcephalus | reverse complement strand
CACACACACCCCCCAGACAGAGACACACACACACCCCCCAGAGAGACACACACACCCCCCAGACAGAGAGACACACACCCCCCAGAGAGACACACACACCCCCCAGACAGAGAGACACACACCCCCCAGACAGAGAGACACACACACCCCCCAGACAGAGAGACACACACACCCCCAGACAGAGAGACACACACACCCCCCCCAGACAGAGAGACACACACACCCCCCCCAGGCAGAGAGACACACACACCCCCCAGACAGAGAGACACACACACCCCAGACAGAGAGACACACACACCCCCCAGACAGAGAGACACACACACCCCCCAGACAGAGAGACACACACACCCCCCCCAGACAGAGAGACACACACACCCCCCAGGCAGAGAGACACACACACCCCCCAGACAGAGAGACACACACCCCCCAGACAGAGAGACACACACACCCCAGGCAGAGAGACACCCCCCCAAGACAGAGACACACACACCCCCCAGACAGAGAGACCCCCCCCAAAGACAGAGACACACACACCCCCCAGACAGAGAGACACACACACCCCCCCAGACAGAGAGACACACACCCCCCAGACACACACCCCCCCCCAGACAGAGAGACACACACCCCCCAGAGACACACACACCCCCCCAGAGAGACACACACCCCCCCCCAGAGAGACACACACACCCCCCAGACAGAGAGACACACACACCCCCCAGAGAGACACACACACACCCCCCAGACAGAGAGACACACACACCCCCCAGACAGAGAGACACACACACCCCCCAGACAGAGAGACACACACACCCCCCAGACAGAGAGACACACACACCCCCCAGACAGAGAGACACACACACCCCCCAGACAGAGAGACACACACACCCCCCAGACAGAGAGACACACACACCCCCCAGACAGAGAGACACACACACACCCCCCAGACAGAGAGACACACACACACCCCAGACAGAGAGACACACACCCCCCCCAGACAGACACACACACCCCCCCAGACAGAGAGACACACACACCCCCCCCAGACAGAGAGACACACACACCCCCCAGACAGAGAGACACACACACCCCAGAGAGACACACACACCCCCCAGACAGAGAGACACACACACCCCCCAGACAGAGACACACACACACCCCCCAGACAGAGAGACACACACACCCCCCAGAGAGAGACACACCCCCCAGAGAGACACACACACCCCCCAGACAGAGAGACACACACACCCCCCAGAGACACACACACCCCCCCAGACAGAGGACACACACACACCCCCAGAGAGACACACCACCCCCCAGACAGAGAGACACACACCCCCCAGACAGAGAGACACACACCCCCCAGAGAGACACACACACCCCCCCAGACAGAGAGACACACACACCCCCCCAGACAGAGAGACACACACACCCCCCAGAGAGACACACACACACCCCAGAGAGACACACACACCCCCCAGACAGAGAGACACACACACCCCCAGACAGAGAGACACACACACCCCCAGAGAGACACACACCCCCAGAGAGACACACACACCCCCCAGACAGAGAGACACACACACCCCCCAGAGACACACACACCCCCCCAGACAGAGACACACACACACCCCCCAGACACACACACCCCCCAGACAGAGAGACACACACCCCCCAGACAGAGAGACACACACCCCCCAGAGAGACACACACACCCCCCAGAGAGACACACACCCCCCAGAGAGACACACACCCCCCCCCAGACAGACACACACACCCCCCAGACAGACACACACACCCCCCAGACAGACACACACACCCCCCAGACAGAGAGACACACACCCCCCAGAGAGAGACACACACACACCCCAGACAGAGAGACACACACACCCCCCCAGACAGAGACACACACACACCCCCCAGACAGAGACACACACACCCCCCAGACAGAGACACACACACACCCCCCAGAGACACACACACCCCCCAGACAGAGAGACACACACACCCCCCAGACAGAGAGACACACACACCCCCCAGACAGAGAGACACACACACCCCCCAGACAGAGAGACACACACACCCCCCAGACAGAGAGACACACACACCCCCCAGACAGAGAGACACACACACCCCAGACAGAGAGACACACACACCCCCCAGACAGAGAGACACACACACCCCCCAGACAGAGAGACACACACACCCCCCAGACAGAGAGACACACACACCCCCCCAGACAGAGAGACACACACACCCCCCAGACAGAGAGACACACACACCCCCCAGACAGAGAGACACACCCCCCAGGCAGAGACACAGTTTTAAGTGTAGTTGGGTCAAATTTGCACAGGGAGATCCCAGGCTTTAATTTAAACACTGGTTAAAGGTGGTGGGATGCGGGTTAATAAACAAAAAGATGCAGAGAGCGAAGCGTTTACCTGCCGTCCTGCTCAGCCGCTTGGAACCCTCGACACCAACCGCCATTTCCACCTCCACAGCCTCCGCGGGAGCTTGGGGTCTCTGCTCCGGTCTCACATCAGAGCCACCGGGAGGCCTGGTACCCGGGGGACGTGCTGCAGGCTGGACAGGGCTTTCGGCAACTTCCTGCTTCTGACCAGAGCCCAGGACAGCCTGTTCCGGACGGTCAGTTTGAGGAGAGCTTTTGGTCGTCTCCCCCTCGGTCAGTTGGAGCCCGGCTCCAGGAGCTGGTGGAACGAAGCTCTCTCCCGGGCAGGCTCTCCGTCCACCCATGGCCCCTTGGTCCTTCTCCGCAGCCGGGCTGCCTGCCGGACCCTCGGGTGAAGGGCCAACCTCGGCTACTTTCTGCTCCATTGTCGGTCCTTGGGCTCCAGCCAATCCCGACAAGGGCAGAGTCCCAGGGCGTGAAGCCTCGTCCGGCACACTGGCCGCTTCGGTCTTCTCCGCACAGGTCTGGGCGAGGTCTACTGGGGGATGCCTTGGAGCCTGGGTCAATGGTGCAACCGCACACGCAACCAGGTCCACTGGAGAGGGAGAACGTTCAACTTCTGTGGGCATCAGAGGGTCAGTTATTGTAGGCATGGACTTCAGAGGGTCAGTTATTGTAGGCATGGACTTCAGAGGGTCAGTTATTTTAGGCACGGACTTCAGAGGGTCAGTCATTGTAGGCACGGACTTCAGAGGGTCAGTTATTGTAGGCACGGATCTCAGAGGGTCAGTTATTGTAGGCATGGACTTCAGAGGGTCAGTTATTGTAGGCATGGATCTCAGAGGGTCAGTCATTGTAGGCATGGACTTCAGAGGGTCAGTCATTGTAGGCATGGACTTCAGAGGGTCAGTCATTGTAGGCATGGACTTCAGAGGGTCAGTCATTGTAGGCATGGACTTCAGAGGGTCAGTCATTGTAGGCATGGACTTCAGAGGGTCAGTCATTGTAGGCATGGACTTCAGATGGTCAGTCATTGCAGGCATGGACTTGACAATATAAGATGGGGTTTGAACGACTATGGGCGTGGATCTGATGATGACCGACTGGGTTTGAACCAGTACTGGTGCCGGTGTCACCGGGACAGACTGCATTTCCCCGACAATCTGGTCCCTTTGGATTGCCGACCTGCGGATCATCTCCTGCAAAGGGCCAGAAGTATCTCCCACCATCGAAAGCTCCACAGTATTGGCGAGGTCAACCAAGTGTTGAGTGTCCACCGACCGCTGAGAGACAGGGGGAGCAGTTGGAGACGGGGCAGGTTTCTCTAGAAGAGGGCTGTCCTCACGGGACAGGACCGGCGAGGTCCCAGGGCTGGGTTTTGGTTCATGTCTGCCCGGTTCTTCCGCTGTGGACGTCTGCTCCTCAAAGGGGGAGATGGTCTGCTGCAGGAGGAGAGGGGGAAAGAGACGCTTCTGAACCCGAAGATGCAATTTCTCCGACGGTCACCTTCGCTCGTTCAACTGCCTTGTCTCTGGCGAGACTCAGCTCTGGTGGAGGTCCTGCAGCCTCCCCCTGGCCCTCCACTGGAGAATCTTTGGTATCTCCAGGTTGTCTCCTACCCCCTTCAGCATCTTTGGGCAAAGGGTTTACAGAGTCAGCCTCGCCGTCACTGGCCACCTGCTGCGCCATAGTCTCCGTAACGTTTATTATTGGAACCGAAACGAGTTTCTCAAGGCCACTAGAATCACCCATTAGCTTCTGTTCATTGATGACTTTCTGTACCAAGGAGTCACGTACTGGGACCGCCTTGAGATCTTCAATAACAGTATCATCCGATTCTCCAGAACTATCCACTTCCATGTTCTCCAATGTTTCGGGTAGGACATGATCCAAGGCAACGCCTGTTCCAACTGTTGGAACTCGCCAGGTGCACTGGCTCGAAACAGAGTCTTCAATGAGTTGGGAAGTTGCCTGAACAGAAGAAATCTTGGTCTCCTCTTCCAGGGAACATAGATAACCTATCGGGCTTCTGGCCAATATCTCCGGTGAGGTTTCACGGGGCACAGTTACTGGATCAATCAGTCGTCCATTTCCCACATCTGTTGTAGTCCTGGTGGTAACACTGCTGGATACAGTCATTTGTTGGCCTGAAGTCACCACAGTGTTATCTGGAGTGGTCTTTGTAGGCAAGTCAGTGCAAACTTCTCCAGGGGACGGTCCACCAGTTCCAGGTGTGGTCACTGGCTCCATCGTCCTGTCTGAAGGACGCTGGTCCAAGTTCATTTCAAGACCGAAGACTGGTTTCCCTTTATCCTGTGGCTGAGGAGCCAGATCCCAAGGATTAAAATCAGGCGAGCTGGTCACTGAACCAAATAGAGAAGGTGGAACGCTTTTGAAAGCCACTTCCGTGGGTGATGACTTCACACCTTCTGCGATGGTGCTTTGCCCGAAGGGGTCCTCTTTTTTGGCTTTGCTTCGTCCGTCATGAATCTCCTCCAGAACGTCTGGTTGAGTGGGGAGCAGGACATTCTGTAGGATGCTCGTCTTCAAGCCAGTGGCAGCAGCTTCCTCGGCTTTGGTCCCAGGTGTAGTTTCACCCAATGGGCCCCTTTCGATCCCGCCAGTGAAGAAGAAAGACTTCTTTGGCGCTTCCAGGTCCACACTGCGCTCGTCCAAAGCCAACAATGGCTTTGAAGGCTGTTCCTCACAAGATCCCTTCTCTTGCATCTCAGTAAGGACCTCGAACGGAGAGTCAGGGGTGAGTCTTTCCAATGAGTCTTCTTCCTGCGAGGAGTCTATGGAAGAAGGTTCACTTTTCGCTAGCTCCCCAATAACTTGGTCTCTCCCAGTCCCAAGCTGAACTATCTCCATTGGATGATGCACTCCTACTTCTGTTGTCCCTTGTGCCGACACGAGTGGGCCTTCCTGCTTCCCAAATATCAGCCCAGGCTGGCTCATCCAACTGTAGTTATCAAAAACACTTCCCGGTTCAGGCCGGCTGAACGCTGCTTCGATCCCAGAATCAGTGCCAAGGCCATGGGAGCCACTCATGCCCCGAATGACTGCCGCTCCCAAAAGTTCCTTCTCCGTGTCCGACAGAGCGGTCTCATTCGATGGGTGGGTCAAGGCAGGAGATCGGCCTCGATCCAAGAGAACGTCAGGAGTCGCAACAGGCTCGGGTTGGGGCACAGAGCCGAGAGGGGAAGGCGAGAAAGGACCCAAGGACTCAGAAACGCTCACACAGCTCGGCTGTTGTGCAGAGGCACTGCGATCAGGGAGGAGCGTTTGGAGCGGCGCCGATCGCTCTGTGAGCAGATAGCAAGAGAAATTCAGAAACGATAAAACAGACAAACCAGTCTCGCAGCATGCAGTGCTTATTGGGAAAGGAGTGGGGGGGGGGGGGGGGGGGGTGGGTGGGGAAGAAAGTGACCTCAGCGTACATGCACGGGAGGGACACTTGATCCACAATGCACAACAGCCATCTGACAGCAAAGGAGGAGGGCTTTCCCCGTACGGGACTAGAAAGGTAGGAAGGAAATGGCAACTTAAAAGAAACATAAAACTAAAAAGACAAACGACAAGCAACAACATTGCAGCAACTCAATGGGTGTTGGGACTCAAACTGAGGGAGGAAAGGCTACATCTGATTGGATAATCGTTTGCCTTTTGAAAGGGGCATTGTCACCACTGAATACACACAGGACATTTCCCCCCCGCCACCCCGCTCCCCCACATCAACACCGGACACGTTAAACATTGCATTACTCGCACACCAGAGGTCCCGGACCAGCATGGAGACAATCCCCCTTGAAATGGCCAGTCAAATCATCTCAATAGGCACAAAAGGTCAAATGAAGCCAAGCTTGTTGGGAGTTGTGGAATTGGCTCCTCGATCTCTACACTATATCCATGCAGGCGCTCGTGGTCACCAGGCCAGCTCGGCACCATTTAAACTGGCCCGACCCTTCCAGGCCAGGCCAGGCCAGGCCCCAGTATGGCTCCCAGTCAGTGTCCCGATAGAAATGTGCATGGCTCTTAAAAGTACAACGTAAAAAAATAAACGCAATGCTTTTAATAACTCACGTTGAATTATCAGCCTGGTTTGCATTTGTGTACATGCACCCCTCTCCCTCCTTCCCCCAGAATCCCAGGTGTGGGGGGGTGGGATGTGGGGGGGTGGGGTGTAGTGGTTCCGTTACTAGACTAATAACCCAGAGAACAACAGTTCAAATCCCACCACGGCAGTTTGAGAATCTGAATTTGGTTCAGGCCGGGATCAGTAAGTGACCGTGAAACTATCGAGTGTCCTAAAAACCCAACTGTAGGGAAGGAAACCTGCCGTCCGTACTCGGTCTGGGCCGATATGTGACTCCAGTCCCCACACCAACCTGGTTCACTCTTAACCAAGCCCCTCAGTTGTATGAAACCCAGTGCCAACTAGGGACGGCCAACAAATGCCGGCCTTGCCAGCGAGGCCCCCATCCAGAGAATGAATTAAAGAGCAAAACTCAGCTGATGTGTCGCTGTGTCTTCTGTTATGGAGCCATTCGGGCCAGGATGGTCCCACACTCAATCCCTGGGCTGTGTGGAGTCGGTAAAGACTTCCAAAATCTGCCCCCTCAGGTGGATGTAAAAGATCCCACGGCCACTATTGGAAGAAGAGCAGGGGGAGTTCTCCCCGGTGCCCATATTTAGCCCTCAACCAACATCACTGAAACAGATGATCAGGTCATTATCGCATTGCTGTTTGTGGGATCTTGCTGTGCAAAAATTGGCTGCCGCGTTTCCCACATTACAACAGTGACCACACTTCAAAAGTACTTCATTGGCTGTGAAGCGCTTTGGGAGGTCCTGAGGTGGGGAAAGGCGGGGGAGAAACGGGAGTTCTTTCTCTCTTAGGGAAGGTGGGAGGAGAATGCCCCCCACTGGTCTCCGCTCAGCGACCCCTGGTGAAAGTTCAAACGTACGGGGCGGAAGGGGTCAGGATTGGCCTCAATGCCCTCCGCAGACCAGGGCTCGCCCGCCAAGAGTGGCCGCTCGGGTGAGCTGGCATTTAAGAATTTATTAAAATAGATACGCAAGGGAGGTTTATTGGAAATTTGGTAAAGCGAAGAGGAGATTGAACTTGCCTTCAGGTACAGAGAAAGGCTGAGAGGAGGAAGAAAGCAAATTATCTGAAAAATATAAATACAACAGATGGTTAGACCGAGAGGGCACCGGTAACAGTGGCAGAGTCGGACACCTGCCTCTGCCCATCCGGCAAAGGGAACAGCTTCTCTCCCCCAGTACAGAGAGACTCGGAGACACTCCTCCCCCCCATTCAATCTCCCTTAACCATCTCTGCTCCAAGGAGAACAATCCCAGCTTCTCCAGTCTCTTCACAGGCTTTGCCTGTGTAACAGTGTGTGCCATCTGCAGCATGATGGCCAGGGGGACAGGGCGACGATACCAGCTGATCCCCCACGGTGTTGCTCACAGTAGGTTGGATGATGCGGCAAGGACGGAGGACTGGTGAGTTATACCACGGGATGCACGAGGGATCACTGCAGAGTGGCAACTGCTTGTAGGTTTCAGGCTGCAGGTCAGGTACAACCAGCATTAAGATTTTGTTCAGTGTCGAAAGAAATGGGGAAACATCGCGAGTGTGCGTACAGTACATGTCCCAGAAACCCCAAACACAGGAAACCACCAACACAGCTCGGGTATTACCACACCGTGCCCAGCGGATTCCGTCCACGTTCCGCTTCCTTCTCCACCTACTCACAGCATCTGCCCTCTCTTCCTCACTGCCCTATGACCGAGGGGGAATGGCCGCACGAGGGAACCGAAGAAAGCACCAAGCACTTTCCAATTAGACATGAGCTCCAGAATCCATCATCTCTCCTCCTCCTCCTCCGACCCCGCACCTTCCCACCATCCATCACCTCTCCCTCCGCCCCCGCACCTTCCCACCATCCATCACCTCTCCCTCCGCCCCCGCACCTTCCCACCATCCATCACCTCTCCCTCCGCCCCCGCACCTTCCCACCATCCATCATCTCTCCCTCCGCCCCCGCACCTTCCCACCATCCATCATCTCTCCCTCCGCCCCCGCACCTTCCCACCATCCATCATCTCTCCCTCCGACCCCACACCTTCCCACCATCCATCATCTCTCCCTCCGCCCCCGCACCTTCCCACCATCCATCACCTCTCCCTCCGCCCCCGCACCTTCCCACCATCCATCATCTCTCCCTCCGCCCCCGCACCTTCCCACCATCCATCATCTCTCCCTCCGACCCCACACCTTCCCACCATCCATCATCTCTCCCTCCGACCCCGCACCTTCCCACCATCCATCATCTCTCCCTCCGACCCCGCACCTTCCCACCATCCATCATCTCTCCCTCCGACCCCACACCTTCCCACCATCCATCACCTCTCCCTCCGCCCCCGCACCTTCCCACCATCCATCATCTCTCCCTCCGCCCCCGCACCATCCATCATCTCTCCCTCCGCCCCCGCACCTTCCCACCATCCATCATCTCTCCCTCCGCCCACGCACCTTCCCACCATCCATCATCTCTCCCTCCGCCCCCGCACCATCCACCATCCATCATCTCTCCCTCCGCCCCCGCACCATCCATCATCTCTCCCTCCGCCCCCGCACCTTCCCACCATCCATCATCTCTCCCTCCGCCCCCGCACCTTCCCACCATCCATCATCTCTCCCTCCGACCCCGCACCTTCCCACCATCCATCATCTCTCCCTCCGACCCCGCACCTTCCCACCATCCATCATCTCTCCCTCCGACCCCGCACCTTCCCACCATCCATCATCTCTCCCTCCGACCCCACACCTTCCCACCATCCATCACCTCTCCCTCCGCCCCCGCACCTTCCCACCATCCATCATCTCTCCCTCCGCCCCCGCACCATCCATCATCTCTCCCTCCGCCCCCGCACCTTCCCACCATCCATCATCTCTCCCTCCGCCCACGCACCTTCCCACCATCCATCATCTCTCCCTCCGCCCCCGCACCATCCACCATCCATCATCTCTCCCTCCGCCCCCGCACCATCCATCATCTCTCCCTCCGACCCCACACCTTCCCACCATCCATCACCTCTCCCTCCGACCCCACACCTTCCCACCATCCATCATCTCTCCCTCCGACCCCGCACCTTCCCACCATCCATCACCTCTCCCTCCGACCCCGCACCTTCCCACCATCCATCATCTCTCCCTCCGACCCCACACCTTCCCACCATCCATCACCTCTCCCTCCGACCCCGCACCTTCCCACCATCCATCACCTCTCCCTCCGACCCCGCACCTTCCCACCATCCATCATCTCTCCCTCCGACCCCACACCTTCCCACCATCCATCACCTCTCCCTCCGACCCCGCACCTTCCCACCATCCATCATCTCTCCCTCCGCCCCCGCACCTTCCCACCATCCATCATCTCTCCCTCCGCCCCTGCACCATCCATCATCTCTCCCTCCGACCCCACACCTTCCCACCATCCATCATCTCTCCCTCCGACCCCGCACCTTCCCACCATCCATCATCTCTCCCTCCGACCCCACACCTTCCCACCATCCATCATCTCTCCCTCCGCCCCCGCACCTTCCCACCATCCATCATCTCTCCCTCCGCCCCCGCACCTTCCCACCATCCATCACCTCTCCCTCCGCCCCCGCACCTTCCCACCATCCATCATCTCTCCCTCCGACCCCACACCTTCCCACCATCCATCACCTCTCCCTCCGCCCCCGCACCTTCCCACCATCCATCATCTCTCCCTCCGCCCCCGCACCTTCCCACCATCCATCATCTCTCCCTCCGCCCCTGCACCATCCATCATCTCTCCCTCCGACCCCACACCTTCCCACCATCCATCATCTCTCCCTCCGCCCCCGCACCTTCCCACCATCCATCATCTCTCCCTCCGCCCCCGCACCTTCCCACCATCCATCATCTCTCCCTCCGACCCCGCACCTTCCCACCATCCATCATCTCTCCCTCCGACCCCACACCTTCCCACCATCCATCATCTCTCCCTCCGACCCGCACCTTCCCATCCATCATCTCTCCCTCCGCCCCCGCACCTTCCCACCATCCATCATCTCTCCCTGCGCCCCCGCACCTTCCCACCATCCATCATCTCTCCCTCCGACCCCACACCTTCCCACCATCCATCATCTCTCCCTCCGACCCCGCACCTTCCCACCATCCATCATCTCTCCCTCCGCCCCCCGCACCTTCCCACCATCCATCATCTCTCCCTCCGCCCCTTCCCACCATCCATCATCTCTCCCTCCGCCCCCGCACCTTCCCACCATCCATCATCTCTCCCTCCGCCCCCGCACCTTCCCACCATCCATCATCTCTCCCTCCGCCCCCGCACCTTCCCACCATCCATCATCTCTCCCTCCGCCCCTGCACCATCCCACCATCCATCATCTCTCCCTCCGACCCCACACCATCCCACCATCCATCATCTCTCCCTCCGACCCCACACCTTCCCACCATCCATCATCTCTCCCTCCGACCCCGCACCTTCCCACCATCCATCATCTCTCCCTCCGACCCCACACCTTCCCACCATCCATCATCTCTCCCTCCGCCCCCGCACCATCCCACCATCCATCATCTCTCCCTCCGCCCCCGCACCTTCCCACCATCCATCATCTCTCCCTCCGCCCCCGCACCTTCCCACCATCCATCATCTCTCCCTCCGCCCCCGCACCATCCCACCATCCATCATCTCTCCCTCCGCCCCTTCCCACCATCCATCATCTCTCCCTCCGCCCCCGCACCTTCCCACCATCCATCATCTCTCCCTGCGCCCCCGCACCTTCCCACCATCCATCATCTCTCCCTCCGCCCCCGCACCTTCCCACCATCCATCATCTCTCCCTCCGCCCCATCCCACCATCCATCATCACTCCCTCCGACCCCGCACCTTCCCACCATCCATCATCTCTCCCTGCGCCCCCGCACCTTCCCACCATCCATCATCTCTCCCTCCGCCCCCGCACCTTCCCACCATCCATCATCTCTCCCTCCGCCCCCGCACCTTCCCACCATCCATCATCTCTCCCTCCACCCCCGCACCTTCCCACCATCCATCATCTCTCCCTCCGCCCCCGCACCTTCCCACCATCCATCATCTCTCCCTCCGCCCCTGCACCTTCCCACCATCCATCATCTCTCCCTCCGCCCCCGCACCATCCCAGCATCCATCATCTCTCCCTCCGCCCCCGCACCATCCCACCATCCATCATCTCTCCCTCCGCCCCCGCACCATCCATCATCTCTCCTCCTCCTCCGCCTCCCTACACCTTCCCACCATCCATCATCTCTTCCTCCTCCTCCGACTCCACACCTTCCCACCATCCATCATCTCTTCCTCCTCCTCCGACTCCACACCTTCCCACCATCCATCATCTCTCCCCCTCCTCCCTACACCTTCCCACCATCCAACATCTCTCCTCCTCCTCACACCTTCCCACCATCCATCATCTCTTCCTCCTCCTCCGCCCCACACCTTCCCACCATCTCTCCTCCTCCCTACACCTTCCCACCATTTCTTCCTCCTCCTCCGGCCCCACACCTTCCCACCATCCATCATCTCTTCCTCCTCCTCCGCCCCACACCTTCCCACCATCCATCATCTCTCCTCCTCCTCCCTACACCTTCCCACCATCATCTCTCCCTCCGACCCCACACCTTCCCACCATCCATCTCTCCCTCCTCCTCCGACCCCACACCTTCCCACCATCCAACATCTCTCCCTCCTCCCTACACCTTCCCACCATCATCTCTCCCTCCAACCCCACACCTTCCCACCATCTCTCCCTCCGCCCCTGCACCTTCCCACCATCCATCATCTCTCCCTCCTCCTCCCCACACCTTCCCACCATCCATAATCTCTCCTCCTCCTCCCTACACCTTCCCACCATCCATCATCTCTCCCTCCTCCTCCGACCCCACGCCTTCCCACCATCCACCATCTCTCCCTCCGCCCGCTGCACCTTCCCACCATCCAAACTCTCCCTCTGCCCGCTGCACCTTCCCACCATCCAACATCTCTCCCCCCTCCTCCCTGCACCTTCCCACCATCCATCATCTCTCCCCCCTCCTCCCCGTCTGGGCCCCCGAGCTCCCCGTCTGGGCCTTGTCGAGCAGGAGGGCTCCTGGTGTAGGCCAAGGCCTCTCCCAGAGGGAGAGGAGGGCCATGTGCATCCACCCTGGTTAGAGATTGAAGGGTGTGCAGATAAAAAGTCACAGGATTGGGGGTAATATTCTGGCACAGATAGAGGATTGGCTCTCTAACAGAAAGCAGAGAGTTGGGATAAATGGTTCGTTCTCAGACTGGCAATCAGTAACTAGTGGTGTTCCACAGGGGTCAGTGCTGGGTCCCCAACTCTTTACAATCTATATTGACAATTTGGAGGAGGGGACCGAGTGTAACATATCAAAGTTTGCAGATGATACTAAGATGGGAGGGAAAGTAGTGAGTGAGGAGGACATAAAAAACCTGCAAGGGGACATAGACAGGCTAAGTAAGTGGGCAGAGATTTGGCAGATGGAATACAATACTGGAAAGTGTGAGGTTATGCACTTTGGCAGGAAAAATCATAGAGCAAGTTATTTTCTTAATGGCAAGAAACTGGAAAGTACTGTAGTACAAAGGGATCTGGGGGTCCTGGTGCACGAAACTCAAAAGGTTAGTATGCAGGTGCAGCAAGTGATCAAGAAAGCCAATGGAATGTTGGCTTTTATTGCTAGGGGGATAGAATATAAAAATAGGGAGGTATTGCTTCAGTTGTACAAGGTATTGGTGAGGCCGCACCTGGAATACTGCATACAGTTTTGGTGTCCATACTTAAGAAAGGACATACTTGCTCTCGAGTCAGTACAAAGAAGGTTCACTCGATTAATCCCGGGGATGAGGGGATGGACATATGAGGAGAGGTTGAGTAGATTGGGACTCTACTCATTGGAGTTCAGAAGAATGAGAGGCGATCTTATTGAAACATATAAGATTGTGAAGGGGTTGGATCGGGTGGATGCTCCCAATGATGGGTGAAACTAGAACTCGGGGGCATAATCTTAGAATAAGGGGCTGCTCTTTCAAAACTGAGATGAGGAGAAACTTCTTCACTCAGAGGGTGGTAGGTTTGTGGAATTTGCTGCCCCAGAAAGCTGTGGAAGCTACATCATTAAATAAATTTAAAACAGGACTAGATAGTTTCCTAGAAGTAAAGGGAATTAAGGGTTACGGGGAGCGGGCAGGAAATTGGACAGGAGTCGAGGTTCGGGATGGTCATGGCCCTGTGGGTAGTGGAGTGGGCCCAGGGGCCGTGTAGCCTGGCTCTGCTCCTACTGTGTTCTAATTCTGTGTTAGATTTCAGGAGATGGTTTTATTCCTGTTCCTGGCTGGGGTGGAGATCGCCTTTACAGAAGGTAAGTACTGTAGAAAATATAGGGACAGAGTGATCTCCTGGAAGAGTTTCGATCGCCTAGATGGGTCGGAGAGGAATTTCCCAGATTTTTCCTCCCAAATTGGCCATTGGGTTTTTTATCTGGTTTTTCGCCTCTCCCGGGAGATCACATGGGTTCGGGTGGATGGAGAGGGGTAGAAGATTTGAGGTTAGGATCAGATCAGCCATGATCTTATTGAATGGTGGAGCAGGCTCGAGGGGCCGATTGGCCTACTCCTGCTCCTATTTCTTATGTTCTTATGTTCAGGAAAGGGGAGGGGAGACAGTACTCAGCAGGAAGGACCCAGTTTCTATGTCCGGCCTGTGCCAAGCCAAGCAGATACGAGATGGGTCAACAATGGAGATGGTTTCAGCCCCCCTGGAGCCGTGGGTGTGGGAGGAGATGAGCCAAGGCTGCAGATCCAAATCACTGCCCAGTGTCCCTCATCGGAATGTACGCAGGCAATCTGCTGCGATGCCCCCTACAGTTGAATTGCCCATCGGCGCTCATGCTCTAATCACTGAGGGTGAGGTACTGGAGGGGGCGCCCGCAGGACCTGAACCCCCAGCACCTCATTGTGGGGGGAGATGCACCGACAGCTCCGAGTGCTGTTTGCTTCACTCTCTGGGCCCGCTCCGCTACCCACAGGGCCATGACCGATCCAAACCTAGACTGATGTCCAAATTCCTGCCTGCTCCCCATAACCCTTAATTCCCTTTACTTCTAGGAAACTGTCTATTTCTGTTTTAAATTTATGTAATGATGTAGCTTCTACAGCTTTTTGGGGCAGCATATTCCATGGACCTACCACCCTCTGAGTGAAGTAGTTCCTCCTCATCTCAGTCTTGAAAGAGCAGACCCTTATTCTAAGACTATGCCCCCTAGTTCTAGTTTCACCCATCATCGGGAACATCCTCCCCGCATCCACCCGATCCAACCCCTTCACAATCTTATATGTTTCAATAAGATCGCCTCTCATTCTTCTGAACTCCAATGAGTAGAGTCCCAATCTACTCAACCTCTCCTCATATGTCCATCCCCTCATCCCCGGGATTAATCGAGTGAACCTTCTTTGTACTGACTCGAGAGCAAGTATGTCCTTTCTTAAGTATGGACACCAAAACTGTACGCAGTATTCCAGGTGTGGTCTCACCAATACCTTGTACAACTGAAGCAATACCTCCCTATTTTTATATTCTATCCCCCTAGCAATGAAAGCCAACATTCCATTGGCCTTCTTAATCACTTGCTGCACCTGCATACTAACCTTTTGAGTTTCGTGCACCAGGGCCCCCAGATCCCTTTGTACTTCAGTACTTTCCAGTTTCTTGCCATTAAGATAATAACTTGCTCTACGATTTTTCCTGCCAAAGTGCATAACCTCACACTTTCCAGTATTGTATTCCATCTGCCAAATCTCTGCCCACTTACTTAGCCTGTCGATGTCCCCTTGCAGGTTTTTTATGTCCTCCTCACTCACTACTTTCCCTCCCATCTTAGTATCATCTGCAAACTTTGATATGTTACACTCGGTCCCCTCCTCCAAATCGTTAATATAGATTGTAAAGAGTTGGGGGACCCAACACTGACCCCTGCGGAACACCACTAGTTACTGATTGCCAGTCTGAGAATGAACCATTTATCCCAACTCTCTGCCTTCTGTTAGATAGCCAATCCTCTATCCATGCCAGAATATTACCCCCAATCCCGTGATTTTTTATCTTAAGCAATAATCTTCTGTGTGGCACCTTGTCAAATGCCTTTTGGAAGTCTAAATACACTACGTCCACTGGTTCCCCTTTATCCACCCTATATGTTACTTCCTCAAAGAACTCCAGCAAATTTGTCAAACATGACTTCCCCTTCATAAAACCATGCTGACTTTGTCCTATTAAATTATGATTATCCAAATGTCCTGTTACTGTCTCCTTAATAATGGACTCCAAAATTTTACCTACCACAGATGTTAGGCTAACCGGTCTATAGTTTCCAGCCTTCTGTCTACTGCCCTTTTTAAATAAGGGTGTTACATTAGCAGTTTTCCAGTCTGCCGGGACCTTTGCCGAGTCCAGGGAGTTTTGGAAAATTACCAATGCATCCACAATCCCTACTGCCACTTCCCTCAAGACCCTAGGATGTAAGCCATCTTATGTTCTCCCACCTCCCCCCCCGGCAAGGTGAAAAGGACAGAAAGCAAATATCCAGATGCTGAAACCTGCAGAATGTTTCATTGTTCACTGCAGCCAAGTGTCACAATTGCACAGACGGTGGAGCAAACAGTTAGCCGCGAGATAGTGAGTTTGCAATCCTGTGTGTCGTCATTGTACAATCAGGTGCTGCAACGGAAGCTCTATCAGAACGGAGAAGGGCAGCAGTGAGTCAGACACACCATTCTCCTGAGCCCTCTGCTTCATCTCCAGACAGACTGACGCAGAGACCGTGGCCACACACTGCCAGCACAAGGTGGATGAGGGAGGCCACTCGGCCCTAACCTGCTAGAACATAAGATGTAGGAGCAGGAGTCGGCCATTCGGCCCCTCGAGCCTGCTCCGCCATTCAATAAGATCATGGCTGATCTGATCTTGGCCTCAACTCCACTTCCCTGCCCGCTCCCCATAACCCTCGACTCCCTTATCGTTCAAAAATCTGTCTCTCTCCACCTTAATATATTCAGTGACCCAGCCTCCACAGCTCTCTGGGGAAGAGAATTCCAAAGATTCACCACCCTCGGAGAAGAAATTCCTCCTCATTTCCATTTTAAATGGGCGACCCCTTATTCTGAAACTATGCCCCCGAGTTCTAGATTCCCCCACGAGGGGAAACATCCTCCCTGCATCGACCCTGTCGAGCCCCCTCAGAATCTTATATGTTCCAATAAGATCACCTCTCATTCTTCTAAACTCCAATGAGTGTCGGCCCAACCTGCTCAACCTTTCCCCATAAGTCAACCCCTTCATCTCCGGAATCAACCTCGTGAACCTTTGCTGAACTGCCTCCAATGCAAGTATATCCTTCCTTAAATAAGGAGACCAAAACTGTACGCAGTACTCCAGGTGTGGTCTCACCAATACCCTGTACAGTTGGAGCAGGACTTCCCTACTTTTATACTCCACCCCCTTTGCAATAAAGGCCAACATTCCATTTACCTTCCTAATTACTTGCTGTACCTGCATGCTAACTTTTTGAGATTCTACAGCCTCTGCCAAACTGTTTGTCAGATCATTCACTACCCTGCCCAGACGTCCATGCCACGTGTGGTTGGGGGAAAATGGGATGGTGCGGACTGGGAAGGTCTGGGGTCCCATTAGTTGGTCTTGGGCAGCGGGTGCCCGCTCTCTCTTTCTCTGTGAAAGAGCTCGGTCCTTCCCCTCACTGCCCTTCCCCGTTAGGCCATCGCCCCTGTGCCCTCTCCCTCGCTGCTTACTTTCCCGATCACACTTTTTCTGGGTGGGGTGAGTAGCTGTGGCCCTGGTTGCTCTCTGGTACCTTATTCAAGTAATTATTCTTTATTCTACATCGCCTTTCACAACCTCAGGACATCGCAAGGCGTTTTACAGCCAATGAAGTACTTTTTTTGAAGTGTGGTCACTGTTGTAATGTAGGAAACGCAGCACCAATTCGCACACAGCAAGCACCCACAAATAGCAATGTGATATTGACCAGGTAATCTGTTTTAGTGATGTTGGTTGAGGGATAAATATTAGCCCAGGACACCGGGGGAGAACTCCCCTGCTCTTCTTCCAATAGTGGCTGTGGGATCTTTTACATCCACCTGACAGTGTGGCGCTCCCTCAGTACCGCCCCTCCGACAGTGCGGCGCTCCCTCAGTACTGCCCCTCCGACAGTGCGGCGCTCCCTCAGTACCGCCCCTCCGACAGTGCGACGCTCCCTCAGTACCGCCCCTCCGACAGTGCGGCGCCCCCTCAGTACCGCCCCTCCGACAGTGCGGTGCTCCCTCAGTACTGACCCTTCGACAGTGCGGCGCTCCCTCAGTACTGCCCCTCCGACAGTGCGGCGCTCCCTCAGTACTGCCCCTCCGACAGTGCGGCGCTCCCTCAGTACTGCCCCTCCGACAGTGCGGCGCTGTCTCAGTACTGTCCCTCCGACAGTGCGGCTCTCCCTCAGTACTGTCCCTCCGACAGTGCGGTGCTCCCTCAGTACTGCCCCTCCGACAGTGCGGCGCTCCCTCAGTGCTGCCCCTCCGACAGTGCGGTGCTCCCTCAGTACCGCCCCTCCGACAGTGCGACGCTCCCTCAGTACCGCCCCTCCGACAGTGCGGCGCCCCCTCAGTACCGCCCCTCCGACAGTGCGGTGCTCCCTCAGTACTGACCCTTCGACAGTGCGGCGCTCCCTCAGTACTGCCCCTCCGACAGTGCGGCGCTCCCTCAGTACTGCCCCTCCGACAGTGCGGCGCTCCCTCAGTACTGCCCCTCCGACAGTGCGGCGCTGTCTCAGTACTGTCCCTCCGACAGTGCGGCTCTCCCTCAGTACTGTCCCTCCGACAGTGCGGTGCTCCCTCAGTACTGCCCCTCCGACAGTGCGGCGCTCCCTCAGTGCTGACACCGGGAGTGTCAGCCTGGATTTTGTGCTCATGGGGGGTTTGAACCCATGATCTTCAGACTCAGAAGCAAGAGAGTGTGACCCACTAAGTCATGGCGGACACTGATACTTAATGCACTTGCACACACTTAAACAGGGAGGACAGGAGGAGGAAGCATCGGCCATTCTGGAGCAGAGGCAGAGTTACAAAGTCCGCACAGATCCCAGTTTCACACTCATGCTCTTTCAGTCAGTGAAACCAGCATCAGGAGTGACGTCGACAGCCACAAAGCTGAATCACATCCCTCAGGACAGAGGCACACACACTGCCCTCTGTCGAGAGCCCCCCTGTAAATAACTGTGGCCCCATGCCAACATGGGACTCCCTCCCAACGCAGCTCAGTGATTTCCGCTGCAGGGCTAGAGGGAAGTAAAGTATAACGCGATGGCACATGGGGAGAGCAGCCAGAAGGATTAAATCGATCCGTAATCCTGTCTGGCACCTCAGGTCACTGGCTGTGTGCAGACCCGACCGTCCAACCTTACAGCAAAGCGATAATCTGCTCCTCCCCCACCCCATGAGAATAAAAACCCTGGGCGGTCAGACTTAGGACCAGGTCAAGGATACTGGCTAGGGGATGGATGGAGACTGGGAGCCCCCCGGGTTAATGGGGTGCCCCCACCCCAGGTCCACGGGTTAATGGGGTGCCCCCACCCCAGGTCCACAGGTTAATGGGGTGCCCCCACCCCAGGTCCACAGGTTAATGGGGTGCCCCCACCCAGGTCCACGGGTTAATGGGGTGCCCCGCCCCTGGTTAATGGGGTGCCCCTGCCCTGGGTCCACGGGTTAATGGGGTGCCCCCGCCCCGGGTTAATGGGGTGCCATTGCAGAAATGTGCACCTTGGAGCCTGAATGTATTGTGCACAATGTGCACAGCAGGAATGCACCTGGACATTGAAGCAATAATCGTAAATATAGGCGCCACCAGGTTAAATATTGCTGCAAATTGCCCTCTGCCAGGAGCAGTGCTGAGACAGGATGCCAAGCGCCTCTGGAGAGATGCCCTGGTGCACAGAGTGGGGCGGGACTGGGCGGCGGCGCATTCACAACATTTTTATAAAATGAAGGCTCGTTTTTTCGTTATTTTTCTTGCAAAATATAAAAAGGGAGCGACCTGCTCCAAAACATGCGGGGTGCACGGGACGAAGCGGGGGCGCGCGGGGCGAGTGCACGGCTCGGGGCGGGGGCGCGCCTCCTGGTTTCCGCACTGCGGCTCCGCGCAAGATTGTATCCGACTCCAACCGCGCCTGCGCTGTGGGTGAGTGACAGGCGATACATTGTAACCGGGGCAACTGCGGGAATACAGTGTAACCAGGGGGGGAGGAGACAGTGTAACCAGGGGAGGGGAGGGGGACAGTGTAACCAGGGGGGAGGGAGACAGTGTAACCAGGGGGGGGGGGAGGGAGAGACAGTGTAACCAGGGGGGGGGGGGAGGGAGAGACAGTGTAACCCGGGGGGGGGGGGGGAGAGGGGAGAGACAGTGTAACCCGGGGGGGGGGGGGGGGAGAGGGGAGAGACAGTGTAACCCGGGGGGGAGGAGACAGTGTAACCCGGGGGGGGGGGGAGAGACAGTGTAACCGGGGGGGGGGGGGAGACAGTGTAACCGGGGGGGGGGGGGGGAGACAGTGTAACCGGGGGGGGGGGGGGGAGACAGTGTAACCGGGGGGGGGGGGGGGGGAGAGACAGTGTAACCGGGGGGGGGGGGGGGGGGAGAGACAGTGTAACCGGGGGGGGGGGGAGAGACAGTGTAACCGGGGGGGGGGGGAGAGACAGTGTAACCGGGGGGGGGGGGGGGGAGACAGTGTAACCGGGGGGGGGGGGGAGACAGTGTAACCGGGGGGGGGGGGGAAGACAGTGTAACCAGGGGGGGGGGGGGGGGGAAGACAGTGTAACCGGGGGGGGGGGGGAAGACAGTGTAACCGGGGGGGGGGGGAAGACAGTGTAACCGGGGGGGGGGAGAGACAGTGTAACCGGGGGGGGGGGGGGGAGGGACAGTGTAACCGGGGGGGGGAGGGGGGAGGGACAGTGTAACCGGGGGGGGAGGGGGGAGGGACAGTGTAACCGGGGGGGGGGGGGGGGGAGACAGTGTAACCATGGGGGGAGGAGACAGTGTAACCGGGGGGGGGGGGGGAAGACAGTGTAACCGGGGGGGGGGGGGGGAAGACAGTGTAACCGGGGGGGGGGGGGGGGGGAAGACAGTGTAACCGGGGGGGGGGGGGAAGACAGTGTAACCGGGGGGGGGGGGAAGACAGTGTAACCGGGGGGGGGGGGGGAAAAGACAGTGTAACCGGGAGGGGGGGAGAGACAGTGTAACCGGGGGGGGGGGGGGAGAGAGACAGTGTAACCGGGGGGGGGGGGGGGGGGGGGGGGGGGGAGAGAGACAGTGTAACCGGGGGGGGGGGGGGGGGGGAGAGAGACAGTGTAACCGGGGGGGGGGGGGAGACAGTGTAACCGGGGGGGGGGGGGAGACAGTGTAACCGGGGGGGGGGGAGACAGTGTAACCGGGGGGGGGGAGACAGTGTAACCAGGGGGGGGGGGGGGAGAGACAGTGTAACCGGGGGGGGGAGACAGTGTAACCAGGGGGGGGGGGGGGGGGAGACAGTGTAACCAGGGGGGGGGGGGAGACAGTGTAACCAGGGGGGGGGGGGAGACAGTGTAACCGGGGGGGGGGGGGAGGAGACAGTGTAACCAGGGGGGGGGGGGGGAGACAGTGTAACCAGGGGGGGGGGGGAGACAGTGTAACCAGGGGGGGGGGGGAGACAGTGTAACGAGGGGGGGGGGGGGGAGACAGTGTAACCAGGGGGGGGGGGGAGACAGTGTAACGAGGGGGGGGGGGGAGACAGTGTAACCAGGGGGGGGGGGGGAGACAGTGTAACGAGGGGGGGGGGGGGAGACAGTGTAACCGGGGGGGGGGGAGATACAGTGTAACCTGGGGGGGGGGGGGATACAGTGTAACCGGGGGGGGGGGATACAGTGTAACCGGGGGGGGGGGGGGGGATACAGTGTAACCGGGGGGGGGGGGGGGGGATACAGTGTAACGGGGGGGGGGGATACAGTGTAACCGGGGGGGGGGGATACAGTGTAACCTGGGGGGGGGGATACAGTGTAACCCGGGGGGGGGGGGATACAGTGTAACCGGGGGGGGGGGATACAGTGTAACCGGGGGGAGGGGGGGGATACAGTGTAACCGGGGGGAGGGGGGGATACAGTGTAACCAGGGGAGGGGGGGGGGGGATACAGTGTTAGGGGGGGATACAGTGTAACGGGGGGGGGGATACAGTGTAATCGGGGGGGGGGATACAGTGTAACCGGGGGGGGGGGGGGGGGATACAGTGTAACCGGGGGGGGGGGGGGATACAGTGTAACCGGGGGGGGGGGGGGGATACAGTGTAACCGGGGGGGGGATACAGTGTAACCGGGGGGGGGGGGGGGGGGGGGGGGGGGGGGGGGGATACAGTGTAACCGGGGGGGGGGGGGGGGGGGGGGATACAGTGTAACCGGGGGGAGGGGGGGGATACAGTGTAACCGGGGGGAGGGGGGGGATACAGTGTAACCAGGGAGGGGGGGGGGGGATACAGTGTT
>NW_028225180.1:91872954-91894658 GCF_052327205.1 Somniosus microcephalus | reverse complement strand
TCTCTCTCCTTCACCTCTCTCTCGCTCTCTCCGACCCCTCTCTCTCGCTCTCTCCTTCCCCTCTCTCTCGCTCTCTCTGTCCCCTCTCACTCGCTCTCTCCTTCCCCCCCTCTCTCTCTCTCTCCTTCCCCCTCCCTCTCCCTCTCTCTCCTTCCCCCCTCTCCCTCTCTCCTTACCCCCCCCTCTCTCTCCTTACCCCCCTCTCTCTCTCTCTCCTTACCCCCTCTCTCTCTCTCCTTCCCCCCTCTCTTTCTCTCTCTCTCGCTCTCCTTCCCGCACTCTCTCTCTCTCTCCGTCCCCCCTCTCTCTCTCTCTCTCCTTCCCCCCTCTCACTCTCTCTCTCCTTCCCCCCTCTCGCTCTCTCTCCTTCCCCCTTCTCTCCTTCCCCCCTCTCTCTCTCCTTCCCCCTCTCGCTCTCCTTCCCCCTCTCTGCTTCCCCCTCTCCATCTCCCCTCTCCTTCCCTCTCTGCTCTCTCTCCTTCCCCCCTCTCACTCTCCTTACCCCCTCTCTCTCTCCTTTCCCACTCCCCTCTCTCCTTCCCCATCTCTCTCTCCTTCAGCCCCCTCTCTCTCTCCTTCCCCTCTCTCTCTCCTTCCACATCTCTCTACTTCCTCCCTCTCTCTCCTTCCCCTCTCGCTCGCTCTCTCCTTCTCCCTTCGCTCGCTCTCTCCTCCCCCCCCTCTCGCTCACTCTCCCCTTCCAACCTCTCGCTCGCTCTCTCCTTCCCCCCTCTCGCTCGCTCTCTCCTTCCTCCCTCTCGCTCGCTCTCTCCTTTCCCCCTCTAGCTCGCTCTCTCCTTCCCCCCTCTTGCTCTCTCTCTCCTTCTCCCCTCTCCGCTCGATCTCTCCTTCCCCCCTCTCGCTCTCTCTCTCCTTCCCCCCCTCGCTCGCTCTTTCCTTCCCACCTCTCGCTCTCTCTCTGCTTCCCCTCGCTTGCTCTCTCCTTCCCCCCTCTCGCTCTCTCTCTCCTTCCCCCTCTGTCTCTCCTTCACCTCTCTCACACTCTGCCTACCCCTCTCTCCTTCCCCTCTCTCTCTCCTTTCCCCCTCTCTCTCCTTCCCCACTCTCTCGCTCTCTCCTTCCCCTCTCTCTCCTTCCCCTCTCTCTTGCTCTCTCCTTCCACTCTTACTCGCTCTCTCCCCCCTCAATCTCCTTCCCCCCTCGCACTCCTTCCCCCCCTCTCGCTCTCCATCCCACCCTCGCTCTCCTTCCCCCCTTCTCACTCTCCTTCCCCCCTCTCGCTCTCCTTCCCCCCCTCTCGCTCTCCTTCCCCCCCGCTCTCCATCCCCCTCTCGCTCTCCTTCCCCCCCTTTCGCTCTCCTTCCCCCGCTCTCGCTCTCCTTCCCCCTCTCTCACTCTCCTTCCCCCTCTCTCTCTCTCCTTCCCCCCTCTCGCTCTCCTTCCCCCCCTCTCGCTCTCCTTCCCCCTCTCTCTCTCTCCTTCCCCCCTCGCTCTCCATCCCACCCTCGCTCTACTTCCCCCCCTCTCACTCTCCTTCCCCCCTCTCAGTCTCCTTCCCCCCCTGTCGCTCTCCTTCCCCCCTCTCACTCTCCTTCCCCCCTCTCGCTCTCCTACCCTCCCTCTCGCTCTCCTTCACCCCCTCTCACTCTCCTTCCCCCCCCCTCGCTCTCCTTCCCCCCTCTCACTCTCCTTCCACCCCTCTCGCTCTCCTTCCCCCTCTCTCTCTCTCCTTCCCCCTCTCTCTCTCTCCTTCCCTCTCTCTCTCTCCATCACACTCTCTCTCCTTCCCACTCACTCACCCCTTCCCCTTTCTCTCTCTCTCCTTCCCCTCTCTCTCGCTCTCTCCTTCCCCTCTCTCTAACTCTCTCCTTCTCCTCTCTCTCGCGCTCTCCTTCCCCTCTCTCTCACGCTTTCCTTCCCCCCTCTCGCTCTCCTTCCCACCCTCTCACTCTCCTTCCCCACCTCTCACTCCCATTCCGCCTCTCACTCTCCTTCCCCCCTCTCGCTCTCCTTCCCCCTCTCATCTCCATCCCCCTCTCGCTCTCCTTCCCCCCCTCTCCCTCCTTCACCCCCTCTCTCTCCTTGCCCCCCTCTCTCTCTCCTTCACCCCCTCTCTCTCCTTCCCCCCTCTTTCCCTCCTTCCCCTCTTCTCTCTCCTTCCCTCTCTTCCCTCTCCTTCCCCATCCCTCTCTCGTTCCCCATCTCTCTCTCCTTCCCCTCTCTCTCCATCCCACTCTCTCTCTCCCTCCCACTCTCTCTCTCCATCCCACTCCTCTCTCTCCTTCCCACTCTCTCGCTCCTTCACACTCTCCCCCCTTCCCCTCTTTCCCTCTCTCCTTCATCCCTCTCTCTTTCCTTCCCCCCCTCTCTCTCCTTCCCCCCTCTCTCTCTCCTTCCCCCCTCTCTCTCTCCTTCCCCACTCTCTCTCTCCTTCCCCACTCTCTCTCTCCTTCCCCACTCTCTCTCTCCTTCCCACCTCTCTCTCTCCTTCCCCCCTCTCTCTCTACTTCCCCCCTCTCTCTCTCTCTTTCCCCCCCTCTCTCTCTCCTTTCCCCCTCTCTCTCTCCTTCCCCCTCTCTCTCTCCTTCTCCCCTCTCTCTCTCCTTCCCCACTCTCTCTCTCCTTCCCCACTCTCTCTCTCCTTCCCCCTCTCTCCCTCCCTCCCCCTCTCTCTCCTTCCCCCCTCTCTCTCACTCCTTCCCCCTCTCTCTCCTTCCCCCTCTCTCTCTCCTTCCCCCTCTCTCTCCTTCCCCCCTCTCTCTCTCCTTCCCCTTTTCTCTCTCCTTCCTCCCCTCTCTCTCTCTCCTTCCCCCCTCTCTCTCCTTCCCCCTCTCTCTCTCCTTCCCCCCTCTCTCTCCTTCCCCCCTCTATCTCTCCTTCCCCCTCTCTCTCTCTCCTTCCCCCCTCTCTCTCTCCTTCCCACCCCTCTCTCCTTCCCCCCTCTCCTTCCCCCCTCCTTCCCTCTCTTCTCACTTTTCCCTCTCTCCTTCCCTCTTCTCTCTCTCCTTCCCTCTCTTATTCCCTCTCTCTCCTTCCCTCTCTCTCCTTCCCCCTCTCACTCTCCACCCTCCCCTCTCCTTACCCCCGCTCTCTCTCCTTCCCCCTCTCTCTTTCCCCCCTCTCTCCCTCCCCCCTCTCTCTGTCCTCCCCCCTCTCCTTCCCCCTCTCTCCTTTCCCACTCTCTCTCTCCTTCCCCCCTCTCTCTCTCTCCTTCTCCACTCCTCTCTCTCCTTCACCTCTCTCTCGCTCTCTCCGACCCCTCTCTCTCGCTCTCCTCCTTCCCCTCTCTCTCGCTCTCTCTGTCCCCATCTCACTCGCTCTCTCCATCCCCTCTCTCTTGCTCTCTATTGCCCCTCTCTCGCTCTCTCCTTCCCCTCTCTCTCACTCTCGCCTTCCCCTCTCTCTCGCTCTCTCCTTCCGCTCTCTCCCGCTCTCTCCTTCCCCTCTCTCTCGCACTCTCCTTCCCTCTCTCTCGCTCTCTCCTTCCCCCTCTCTCTCGCTCCCTCCTTCCCCTCTCTCTCACGCTCTCCTTCCCCTCTCTCTCTCTCTCTCCTTCCCCTCTCTCTCGCGCTCTCCTTCCCACTCTCGCTCTCCTTCCCACCTTGCTCTCCTTCCCCCTCTCGCCATCCATCGCCCCACCTCGCTCTCCGTCCCCCCCTCTTGCTCTCCGTCCCCCCCTCGCTCTCCTTGCCCATCTCTCCTTCCCCCTCTCTCTCTCCTTCCCCCCTCTCTTTCTCCTTCCCCCCTCTCTCTCCTTCCCCCCCTCCCTCTCTCTCCATCCCCTCTCTCTCGCTCTCTCCTTCCCCTCTCACTCACTCACTCCTTCCCCTCTCTCTCGCTCACTCCTTCCCCTCTCTCCCTCTCTCCTTCCCCTCTCTCTCACTCTCTCCTTCCCCTCTCTCTCGCTCTCTCCTTCCCCTCTCGTCCTCTCTCCTTCCCCCTCTCGCTCACTCTCTCCTTCCCCCCTCTCCCTCGCTCTCATTACCTTCCCCCCCTCTCGCTCGCTCTCTCCTTCCCCCCTCTCGCTCGCTCTCTCCTTCCCCCCTCTCGCTCTCTCTTCCTTCTCCCCTCTCGCTCGATCTCTCTTCCCCCCTCTCGCTCTCTCTCCTTCCCCCCCTCGCTCGCCCTTTCCTTCCCCCCCCTCTCGCTCCTCTCTCTCCTTCCCCTTGCTTGCTCTCTCCTTCCCCCTCTCGCTCTCTCTCCTCCTTCCCCCTCTCTCTCTCCTTTCACCCCTCTCTCTCCTTCCCCAATCTCTCGCTCTCTCCTTCCCCTCTCTCTCCTTCCCCTCTCTGTCGCTCTCTCCTTCCCTCTCTCTCGCTCTCTACCCCCTCGCTCTCCTTCCCCCCCTCGCTCTCCTTCCCCCCCTCTCGCTCTCCATCCCACCCTCGCTCTCCTTCCCACCCTCTCGCTCTGCTTCCCCCCACTCGCTCTCCTTCACCCCTCTCGCTCTCCTTCCACCCCACTCGCTCTCCTTCACCCCCTCTCGCTCTCCTTCCCCCCCTCTCGCTCTCCTTCCCCCTCTCTCGCTCTCCTTCCCCCCTCTCGCTCTCCTTCCCCATCTCTCTCTCTCCTTCCCTCTCTCTCTCTCTCCTTCCCTCTCTCTCTCTCCACTCTCTCCCCTTCCCCTCTCTCTCACTCTCCTTCGCCTCTCTCACGCTCTCATCCTTCCCCTCTCTCTGGCGCTCTCCTTCCACTCTCTCTCACGCTCTCCTTCCCCCTCTAGCTCTCGTTTCCCCACCATCGCTCTCCTTCCACCCTCTCGCTCTCCTTCCCACCCTCACGCTCTCCTTCCCCCCCTCGCTCTCCTTTCCCCACTCTCCTTCCACCCTCTCTCTCTCTTCCCCCTCTCTCTCCTTCCCCCCTCTCTCTCTCCTTCCCCTCTTCTCTCTCCTTCCCTGTCTTCCCTCTCCTTCCCCATCCCTCACTCATTCCCCCATCACTCTCTCCATCCCACTCACCCTCTCCATCCCACTCTCTCTCTCCATCCCACTCTCTCTCTCCTTCCCCACTCTCTCTCTCCTTCCCCCCTCTCTCTCTCCTTCCCCCCTCTCTCTCCTTCCCCACTCTCTCTCTCCTTCCCCCACTCTCTCCCCTTCCCTTCTTTCCCCCCTTTCCCCTCTCTCCTTCCCCCTCTCTCTCTCCTTCCCCCCTCTCACTCTCCTTCCCCTCTCTCTCTCCGTCCCCCCTCTCTCATCCTTCCGCACTCTCTCTCTCCTTCCCCCTCTCTCTCTCCTTCCCCACTCTCTCTCTCCTTCCCCCTCTCTCTCTCCTTCCCCTCTCTCTCTCCTTCCCTCTCTCTCTCTCTCCTTCCCCCCTCTCTCTCTCCTTTCCCCCTCTCTCTCTCCTTCCCCCCTCTCTCTCTCCTTCCCCCTCTCTCTCTCCTTCCCCACCTCTCTCTCCTTCCCCCCTCCCTCTCTCCTTACCTCCCCTCTCTCTCACTCCTTCCCCCTCTCTCTCTCTCCTTCCCCCCTCTCTCTCTCCTTCCCCTCTCTCTCTCTCCATCACACTCTCTCTCTCCTTCCACTCTCTCCCCCCTCCCCTCTCTCTCTCTCTCCTTCCCCTCTCTCTCGCTCTCTCCTTCCCCTCTCTCTCGCGCTCTCCTTCCCTCTCACTCACGCTCTCCTTCCCCCTCTCGCTCTCCTTCCCCCCTCTCACTCTCCTTCCCCCATCTCACTCCCCTTCCCCCTCTCACTCTCCTCCCCCTCTCGCTCTCCTTCCCCGTCTCGCTCTCCTTCCCCCCTCTCACTCTCCTTCACCCCCTCTCTCTCCTTCCCCCCTCTCTCTCCTTCCCCCCTCTCTCTGTCCTTCACCCCCTCTCTCTCCTTCCCCCCCTCTCTTCCTCCTTCCCCCTCTTCTCTCTCCTTCCCTCTCTTCCCTCTCCTTCCTCATCCCTCTCTCGTTCCCCATCTCTCTCTCCTTCCCCTCTCTCTCCATCCCACTCTCTCTCTCCATCCCATTCTCTCTCTCCATCCCACTCCCTCTCTCCTTCCCACTCTCTCTCTGCATCCCACTCTCTCCCCTTACCCCCCTTTCCCCTCTCTCCTGCCCCGCTCTCCTCTTTCCATCCCCCCTCTCTCTCTCCTTCCCCCTCTCTCTCTCCTTCCTCCCTCTCTCTCTCCTTCCCCACTCTCTCTCTCCTTCCCACTCTCTCTCTCCTTCCCCACTACTCTCTCTCCATCCCCCCTCTCTCCCTCCTTCCCCTCTCTCTCTCTCCTTCCCCCTCTCTCTCTCTCCTTCCCCCTCTCTCTCACCTTTCCCCCCTCTCTCACTCCTTCCCCCCCCTCTCTCTCCTTCCCCTCTCTCTCTCCTTCCCCACTCTCTCTCTCCTTCCCCCTCTCTCTCTCCTTCCCCCCTCTCTCTCTCCTCCTCCCCCCTCTCTCTCTCCTTCCCCCCTCTCTCTCTCCATCCCCCCTCTCTCTCCTTCCTCCCTCTCTCTCCTTCCCCCTCTCTCTCTCTCTTCCCTTCTCTCTCTCCTTCCCCCCTCTCTCTCTCCTTCCCCCCTCTCTCTCTCCTTCCCCCCCTCTCTCTGCCTCCTTCCCCCCTCTCTCTCTCCTTCCACCCCTCTCACTCTCCTTCCCCCTCTCTCTCTCTTCCCCCCCTCTCTCTCTCCTTCCCACCCCTCTCTCCTTTCCCCCTCTCCTTCCCCCCTCCTTCCCTCTCTTCACTCTCCTCTCTCTCTCCTTCCCTCTTTTCTCTCTCCTTCCCTCTCTTCTTCCCTCTCTCTCCTTCCCTCTCTCTCTTTACCCCCTCTCACTCTCCCCCCTCCCTCTCCTTACACCCCCTCTCCTTCCCCTCCTCTCTCTTTCCCCCCTCTCTCCCTCCCCCCCTCTCCCTGTCTCCCCCTCTCTCCTTTCCCGTCTCTCCTTTCCCCCTCTCTCTCTCCTTCCCCCTCTCTCTCTCTCTTCTCCTTCCTCCCCCTCTCTATCTCCTTCCCCCCCTCTCTCTCTCTCTCTCCTCCCCCTCTCTCTCTCTCTCTCTCCTTTCCCCCTCTCTCTCTCTCTCTCCTTCCCCCCCCTCTCTCTCTCTCCATACCCACCTCTCTCTCTCCTTCCCCCCTCTCTCTCTCTCCTTCCCCCTCTCTCTCTCTCTCTCCTTCCCCCTCTAGCTCGCTCTCTACTTTCCCCCCTCTCGCTCACTCTCTCCTTTCCCCCTCTCGCTCGCTCTCTCCATCCCCACTCTCTCTCTCTATCTCTCCTTCCCCCCTCTCTCTCTCTCTCTACTCCCCCCCCTCTCTCTCTCTCTCTCCTTCCCCACCCTCTCTCTCTCATCTGCTTCCCCCCACTCTCTCTCTCTCTCTCCATACCACCTCTCTCCCTCCTTCCCCCCCGCTCTCTCTCCTTCCCCCCTTTCTCTCTCTCTCCTCCTTCCCCCCTCTCTCTCTCTCCTTCCCCCCTCTCTCTCTCTCTCTCTCCTTCCCTCCTCACTCTCTCTCTCTCCTTCCCCCCACTCTCTCTCTCTCTCCTTCCCACCATCTCTCTCTCTTTCTTCCCCCCTCTCTCTCTCTCTCCTCCTTACCCCCTCTCTCTCTCTCTCTCTCTTTCCCCCCTCTCTCTCTCCCTCCTTCCCCTCCTCTCTCTCTCCTTCCCCCCTCTTGCTCGCTCTCTGCCTTTCCCCCTCTCGCTCGCTCTCTCCTTTCACACTCTCGCTCGCTCTCTCCATCCCCCCTCTCGCTCGCTCTCTCCTTCCCCACTCTCGCTCGAACTCTCCTTCCACCCCCCTCTCGCTCGATCTCTCCTTCCCCCCTCCCGCTCGCTCTCACCTCCCCCCTCTCGATCGCTCTCTCCTTCCCCCTTCTCGCTCGCTCTCTCCTTTAGCCCCTCTCGCTCGCTCTCTCCTACCCCCCTCTCTCTCTCCTTCCTCCCTCTCGCTGGCTCTCTCCCTTCCCCCCTCTCGCTCGCTCTCTCCTACCCCCCCTCTCTCTCTCCTTCCCCCCCTTCCTCTCTCTCTCCTTCCCCCCTCTCTCACTCTCTCCTTACACCCTCTATCTCTCTCTCCCCCTTCCCCCCTCTTTCTCTCTCTCTCCCCCTCTCTCTCTCTCGCTCTCCTTCCCCCCTCTCTCTCTCTCTCTCCCCCCTCTCTCTCCTTCCCCCCTCTCTCTCTCTCTCCTTCTCCCCCCTCTCTCTCTCTCTCTCCTTCCCACCTCTCGCTCACTCTCTCCTTTCCCCCCTCTCGCTCACTCTCTCCTTTCAACCTCTCGCTCGCCCTCTCCTTCCCCCCTTTCGCTCGCTCTCTCCTTCCCCACTCTCTCTCTCCTTCCCCCCTCTCTCTCTCTCTCTCCTTCACCCGTCTCTCTCCCTCCCTCCTTCCCCCCTCTCTCTCTCTCCTACTTCCCCCCCTCTCTCTCTCTCTCCTTCCCCCCTCTCTCTCTCTCTCCTTCCCCCTCTCTCTTCTCCTTACGCCCTCTCTCTCTCTCTCCCTTTCCCCCTCTCTCTCTCTCTCCTTCCCCCTCTCTCTCTCCTTCCCCAATCTCTCTCTCTCTCCTTCCCCCATCTCTCCCTCCCTCCTTCCCCCCCCTCCCTCTCTCTCCTTCCCCCCTCTCTCACTCTCACTCTCCTTCCCCCCTCTCTCTCTCTCTCTCCTTCCCCCTCGCTTTTTCTCTCTCCTTACCTCCCTCTCTCTCTCTCTCTCCTTAACCCCCTCTCTCTCTCACTCCTTACCCCCTCTCTCTCTCTCCTTCCCCCTCTGTCTCTCTCTCTCCACGCCTCTCTCTCTCTCTCTCCTTCCCCCTCTCTCTCTCTCTCTCCTTCCCCCCTCTCACTCGCTCTCTCCTTTCCCCCTCTCGCTCGCTCACTCCTTTCCCCCTCTCGCTCGCTCTCTCCTTCCCCCTCTCGTTCGCTCTCTCCTTCCCTCCTCTCGCTCGCTCTCTCCTCCCCCCTCTCGTTCGCTCTCTCCTTCCCCCCTCTCGCTCGCTCTCACCTTCCCCCCTCTCACTCGCTCTCTCCTTCCCACCTCTCGCTCGCACTCTCCTTCCCCCCCTCTCTCTCTCTCTCTCTCCTTCCCCTCCCTCTCCCTCTCTCTCCTTCCCCCCTCTCTCTCTCTCTCTCCTTCCCCCTCTCCCTCTCTCCTTACCCCCCTATCTCTCCTTACCCCCCTCTCTCTCTCTCTCCTTACCCCCTCTCTCTCTCTCCTTCCCCCCTCTCTTTCTCTCTCTCTCGCTCTCCTTCCCGCACTCTCTCTCTCTCTCCGTCCCCCCTCTCTCTCTCTCTCTCCTTTCCCCCTCTCACTCTCTCTCTCCTTCCCCCCTCTCGCTCTCTCTCCTTCCCCCTCTCTCTCCTTCCCCCCTCTCTCTCTCCTTCCCCCCTCTCGCTCTCCTTCCCCCTCTCTGCTTCCCCCTCTCCATCTCAACCTCTCCTTCCCTCTCTGCTCTCTCTCCTTCCCCCCTCTCACTCTCCTTACCCCCCTCTCTCTCTCCTTTCCCACTCCCTCCCTCCTTCCCCATCTCTCTCTCCTTCACCCCCCCTCTCTCTCTCCTTCCCCCTCTCTCTCTCCTTCCATATCTCTCTACTTCCCCCTCTCTCCTTCCTTTCCCCTCTCTCTTCGCTCTCTCTCCTTCTCCCCTCGCTCGCTCTCCTCCTCCCCCCCCTCTCGCTCACTGTCCCCTTCCAACCTCTCGCTCACTCTCCCCTTCCAACCTCTCACTCGCTCTCTCCTTCCCACTCTCTCTCTGCTTCCCACTCTCTCCCCTTACCCCCTTTCCCCTCTCTCCTGCCCCCCTCTCTCTTTCCATCCCCCCTCTCTCTCTCCTTCCCCCCTCTCTCTCTCCTTCCTCCCTCTCTCTCTCCTTCCCCACTCTCTCTCTCCTTCCCCACTCTCTCTCTCCTTCCCCACTCTCTCTCTCCTTCCCCCCCTCTCTCTCTCCTTCCCCTCTCTCTCTCTCCTTCCATATCTCTCTACTTCCCCCCTCTCTCTCCTTTCCCCTCTCTCTCGCTCTCTCCTTCTCCCCTCACTCGCTCTCTCCTCCCCCCCTCTCGCTCACTCTCCCCTTCCAACCTCTCGCTCACTCTCCCCTTCCAACCTCTCACTCGCTCTCTCCTTCCCACTCTCTCTCTGCTTCCCACTCTCTCCCCTTACCCCCTTTCCCCTCTCTCCTGCCCCCCTCTCTCTTTCCATCCCCCCTCTCTCTCTCCTTCCCCCTCTCTCTCTCCTTCCTCCCTCTCTCTCTCCTTCCCCACTCTCTCTCTCCTTCCCCACTCTCTCTCTCCTTCCCCACTCTCTCTCTCCTTCTCCACTCTCTCTCTCCTTCCCCCCTCTCTCTCTCCTTCCCCTCTCTCTCTCTCCTTCCCCCTCTCTCTCTCTCCTTCCCCCTTCTCTCTCTCCTTTCCCCCTCTCTCACTCCTTCCCCCTCTCTCTCCTTCCCCCCCTCTCTCTCTCCTTCCCCACTCTCTCTCTCCTTCCCCCTCTCTCTCCTTCCCCCCTCTCTCTCCTTCCTCCCTCTCTCTCCTTCCACCCCTCTCTCTCTCTCCTTCCCCTTCTCTCTCTCCTTCCCCTCTCTCTCTCCTTCCCCCCTCTCTCTCTCTTCCCCCCCTCTCTCTGTCTCCTTCCCCCCTCTCTCTCTCCTCCACCCCTCTCACTCTCCTTCCCCCCCTCTCTCTCTCCTTCCCACCCCTCTCTCCTTTCCCCCTCTCCTCCCCCCTCCTTCCCTCTCTTCTCTCTCTTCTTTCTCTCCTTCCCTCTTTTCTCTCTCCTTCCCTCTCTTCTTCCCTCTCTCCTTCCCTCTCTCTCCTTTACCCCCTCTCACTCTCCCCCCTCCCCTCTCCTTACACCCCCTCTCCTTCCCCTCCTCTCTCTTTCCCCCTCTCTCCCTCCCCCCTCTCCCTGTCTCCCCCTCTCTCCTTCCCCCTCTCTCCTTTCCCCCTCTCTCTCTCCTTCCCCCCTCTCTCTCTCTCCTTCCCCCTCCTCTCCCTCCTCTCTCCTTCCCCCCTCACTCTCTCTCTCTCCTTCCCCCTCTCCCTCTCTCCTTACCCCCCTCTCTCTCCTTACCCCCCTCTCTCTCTCTCTCCTTACCCCCTCTCTCTCTCTCCTTCCCCCCTCTCTTTCTCTCTCTCTCGCTCTCCTTCCCGCACTCTCTCTCTCTCTCCGTCCCCCCTCTCTCTCTCTCTCTCCTTTCCCCTCTCACTCTCTCTCTCCTTCCCCCCTCTCGCTCTCTCTCCTTCCCCCTCTCTCCTTCCCCCCTCTCTCTCTCCTTCCCCCCTCTCGCTCTCCTTCCCCCTCTCTGCTTCCCTCTCTCCATCTCCCCTCTCCTTCCCTCTCTGCTCTCTCTCCTTCCCCCCTCTCACTCTCCTTACCCCCTCTCTCTCTCCTTTCCCACTCCCTCCCTCCTTCCCCATCTCTCTCTCCTTCACCCCCTCTCTCTCTCCTTCCCCCTCTCTCTCTCCTTCCATATCTCTCTACTTCCCCCCTCTCTCTCCTTTCCCCTCTCTCTCGCTCTCTCCTTCTCCCCTCGCTCGCTCTCTCCTCCCCCCCTCTCGCTCACTCTCCCCTTCCAACCTCTCGCTCACTCTCCCCTTCCAACCTCTCGCTCGCTCTCTCCTTCCCACTCTCTCTCTGCTTCCCACTCTCTCCCCTTACCCCCCTTTCCCCTCTCTCCTGCCCCCCTCTCTCTTTCCATCCCCCCTCTCTCTCTCCTTCCCCCCTCTCTCTCTCCTTCCTCCCTCTCTCTCTCCTTCCCCACTCTCTCTCTCCTTCCCCACTCTCTCTCTCCTTCCCCACTCTCTCTCTCCTTCCCCCCTCTCTCTCTCCTTCCCCTCTCTCTCTCTCCTTCCCCCTCTCTCTCTCTCCTTCCCCCTTCTCTCTCTCCTTTCCCCCTCTCTCACTCCTTCCCCCCCTCTCTCTCCTTCCCCCCTCTCTCTCTCCTTCCCCACTCTCTCTCTCCTTCCCCCTCTCTCTCTCCTTCCCCCCTCTCTCTCTCTCCTTCCCCCCTCTCTCTCTCCTTCCCCCCTCTCTCTCCTTCCCCCCTCTCTCTCCTTCCTCCCTCTCTCTCCTTCCCCCCTCTCTCTCTCTCCTTCCCCTTCTCTCTCTCCTTCCCCCTCTCTCTCTCCTTCCCCCCTCTCTCTCTCCTTCCCCCCCTCTCTCTCTCTCCTTCCCCCCTCTCTCTCCTTCCACCCCTCTCACTCTCCTTCCCCCCTCTCTCTCTCCTTCCCCCCCTCTCTCTCTCCTTCCCACCCCTCTCTCCTTTCCCCCTCTCCTTCCCCCCTCCTTCCCTCTCTTCTCTCTCTTCTTTCTCTCCTTCCCTCTTTTCTCTCTCCTTCCCTCTCTTCTTCCCTCTCTCTCCTTCCCTCTCTCTCCTTTACACCCTCTCACTCTCCCCCCTCCCCTCTCCTTACACCCCCTCTCCTTCCCCTCCTCTCTCTTTCCCCCTCTCTCCCTCCCCCCCCTCTCCCTGTCTCCCCCTCTCTCCTTCCCCCTCTCTCCTTTCCCCCTCTCTCTCTCCTTCCCCCCCTCTCTCTCTCTCCTTCCCCCTCCCTCTCTCTCCTTCACCTCTCTCGCGCTCTCTCCGTCCCCTCTCTCTCGCTCTCTCCTTCCCCGCTCTCTCCGTCCCATCTCACTCGCTCTCTCCTTCCCCTCCCTCTTGCTCTCTATTGCCCCTCTCTTGCTCTCTCCTTCCCCTCTCTCTCGCTGTCTCCTTCCCCTCTCTCTCGCTCTCTCCTTCCGATCTCTCTCGCTCTCTCCTTCCCCCCTCTCGCTCGCTCTCTCCTTCCCCCCTCTCGCTCTCTCTTTCCTTCTCCCCTCTCGCTCGATCTCTCCTTCCCCCCTCTCGCTCTCTCTCCTTTCCCCCCTCGCTCGCCCTTTCCTTCCCCCCTCTCGCTCTCTCTCTCCTTCCCCTTGTTTGCTCTCTCCTTCCCCCCTCTCGCTCTCTCTCTCCTTCCCCCTCTCTCTCTCCTTTCACCCTCTCTCTCCTTCCCCAATCTCTCGCTCTCTCCTTCCCCTCTCTCTCCTTCCCCTCTCTGTCGCTCTCTCCTTCCCCTCTCTCTCGCTCTCTCCCCCCCCTCGCTCTCCTTCCCCCCTCACTCTCCTTCCCCCCCTCTCGCTCTCCATCCCACCCTCGCTCTCCTTCCCCCCCTCTCGCTCTCCTTCCCCCCACTCGCTCTCCTTCACCCCTCTCGCTCTCCTTCCCCCCCACTCGCTCTCCTTCACCCCCTCTCGCTCTCCTTCGCCCCCTCTCGCTCTCCTTCCCCCTCTCTCGCTCTCCTTCCCCCCTCTCGCCCTCCTTCCCCATCTCTCTCTCTCCTTCCCTCTCTCTCTCTCTCCTTCCCTCTCTCTCTCTCTCCACTCTCTCCCCTTCCCCTCTCTCTCACTCTCCTTCGCCTCTCTCACGCTCTCTCCTTCCCCTCTCTCTGGCGCTCTCCTTCCACTCTCTCTCACGCTCTCCTTCACCCTCTAGCTCTCGTTTCCCCACCATCGCTCTCCTTCCACCCTCTCGCTCTCCTTCCCCCCCTCACGCTCTCCTTCCCCCCCTCGCTCTCCATTCCCCACTCTCCTTCCCCCCTCTCTCTCTCCTTCCCCCTCTCTCTCCTTCCCCCCCTCTCTCTCTCCTTCCCCTCTTCTCTCTCCTTCCGTCTTCCCTCTCCTTCCCCATCCCTCACTCATTCCCCCATCTCTCTCTCCATCCCACTCACCCTCTCCATCCCACTCTCTCTCTCCATCCCACTCTCTCTCTCCTTCCCCACTCTCTCTCTCCTTCCACCCTCTCTCTCTCCTTCCCCCCTCTCTCTCCTTCCACACTCTCTCTCTCCTTCCCACTCTCTCCCCTTCCCCTCTCTCTCTCTCTCCTTCCCCTCTCTCTCGCTCTCTCCTTCCCCTCTCTCTCGCTCTCTCCTTCCCCTCTCTCTCGCGCTCTCCTTCCCCTCACTCTCACGCTCTCCTTCCCCCTCTCGCTCTCCTTCCCCCCTCTCACTCTCCTTCCCCCATCTCACTCCCCTTCCCCCTCTCACTCTCCTCCCCCTCTCGCTCTCCTTCCCCGTCTCGCTCTCCTTCCCCCCTCTCGCTCTCCTTCCCCCCCTCTGTCTCCTTCCCCCCCTCTCTCTCCTTCCCCCCTCTCTCTGTCCTTCACCCCCTCTCTCTCCTTCCCCCCCTCTCTTCCTCCTTCCCCCTCTTCTCTCTCCTTCCCTCTCTTCCCTCTCCTTCCTCATCCCTCTCTCGTTCCCCATCTCTCTCTCCTTCCCCTCTCTCTCCATCCCACTCTCTCTCTCCATCCCATTCTCTCTCTCCATCCCACTCTCTCTCTCCTTCCCACTCTCTCTCTGCTTCCCACTCTCTCCCCTTACCCCCTTTCCCCTCTCTCCTGCCCCCTCTCTCTTTCCATCCCCCTCTCTCTCTCCTTCCCCCCTCTCTCTCTCCTTCCTCCCTCTCTCTCTCCTTCCCCACTCTCTCTCTCCTTCCCCACTCTCTCTCTCCTTCCCCCCTCTCTCTCTCCTGCCCCTCTCTCTCTCTCCTTCCCCCTCTCTCTCTCTCCTTCCCCCCCTCTCTCTCTCCTTTCCCCCTCTCTCACTCCTTCCCCCCCTCTCTCCTTCCCCCCTCTCTCTCTCCTTCCCCACTCTCTCTCTCCTTCCCCCTCTCTCTCTCCTTCCCCCCTCTCTCTCTCTCCTTCCCCCCTCTCTCTCTCCTTCCCCCCTCTCTCTCTCCTTGCCCCCTCTCTCTCCTACCTCCCTCTCTCTCCTTCCCCCCCTCTCTCTCTCTCCTTCCCCTTCTCTCTCTCCTTCCCCCCTCTCTCTCTCCTTCCCCCCTCTCTCTCTCCTTCCCCCCCTCTCTCTGTCTCCTTCCCCCCTCTCTCTCTCCTTCCACCCCTCTCACTCTCCTTCCCCCCTCTCTCTCTCCTTCCCCCCCCTCTCTCTCTCCTTCCCACCCCTCTCTCCTTTCCCCCTCTCCTTCCCCCCTCCTTCCCTCTCTTCTCTCTCTTCTCTCTCTCCTTCCCTCTTTTCTCTCTCCTTCCCTCTCTACTTCCCTCTCTCTCCTTCCCTCTCTCTCCTTTACCCCCTCTCACTCTCCCCCCTCCCCTCTCCTTACACCCCCTCTCCTTCCCCTCCTCTCTCTTCCCCCTCTCTCCCTCCCCCCTTCTCCCTGTCTCCCCCTCTCTCCTCTCCCCCTCTCTCCTTTCCCCCTCTCTCTCTCCTTCCCCCCCTCTCTCTCTCTCCTTCCCCCTCCCTCTCTCTCCTTCACCTCTCTCTCGCTCTCTCCGTCCCCTCTCTCTCGCTCTCTCCTTCCCCGCTCTCTCCGTCCCCTCTCACTCGCTCTCTCCTTCCCCTCCCTCTTGCTCTCTATTGCCCCTCTCTTGCTCTCTCCTTCCCCTCTCTCTCGCTTTCTCCTTCCCCTCTCTCGCGCTCTCTCCTTCCGCTCTCTCTCGCTCTCTCCTTCCCCTCTATCTCGCGCTCTCCTTCCCCTCTCTCTCGCTCTCTCCTTCCCCTCTCTCTCGCTCCCTCCTTCCCCTCTCTCTCGCGCTCTCCTTCCCCTCTCTATCGCTCTCTCCTTCCCCCTCTTGCTCTCCTTCCCCCCTTGCTCTCCTTCCCCCTCTCGCTCTCCTTCGCCCCCCCTCGCTCTCCTTCCCCCCCTCGCTCTCCGTCCCCCCCCTCTCGCTCTCTGTCCCCCCCTCTCGCTCTCCTTCCCCCATCTCTCCTTCCCACCTCTCTCTCTCCTTCACCCCCGCACTCTCTCCTTCCGCCTCTCTCTCCTTCCCCCTCCCTCTCTCTCCTTCCCCTCTCTCTCGCTCTCTCCTTCCCCTCTCTCTCACTCTCTCCTTCCCCTCTCTCTCGCTCTCTCCTTCCCCTCTCTCCTTCTCTCCTTCCCCTATCTCGCGCGCTCTCCTTCCCCTCTCTCTCGCTATCTCCTTCCCCTCTCCCTGGCTCTCTCCTTCGCCCCTCTCGCTCGCTCTCTCCTTCCCCCCTCTCGCTTGCTCTCTCCTTCCCCCCTCTCGCTCTCTCTCTCCTTCCCCTTGCTTGCTCTCTCCTTCCCCCCTCTCGCTCTCTCTCTCCTTCCCCTCTCTCTCTCCTTTCACCCTCTCTCTCCTTCCCCAATCTCTCGCTCTCTCCTTCCCCTCTCTCTCCTTCCCCTCTCTGTCGCTCTCTCCTTCCCCTCTCTCTCGCTCTCTCCCCCCCTCGCTCTCCTTCCCCCCTCGCTCTCCTTCCCCCCCTCTCGCTCTCCATCCCACCCTCGCTCTCCTTCCCCCCCTCTCGCTCTCCTTCCCCCCACTCGCTCTCCTTCACCCCTCTCGCTCTCCTTCCCCCCCACTCGCTCTCCTTCACCCCCTCTCGCTCTCCTTCCCCCCCTCTCGCTCTCCGTCCCCCTCTCTCGCTCTCCTTCCCCCCTCTCGCCCTCCTTCCCCATCTCTCTCTCTCCTTCCCTCTCTCTCTCTCTCCTTCCCTCTCTCTCACTCTCCACTCTCTCCCCTTCCCCTCTCTCTCACTCTCCTTCGCCTCTCTCACGCTCTCTCCTTCCCCTCTCTCTGGCGCTCTCCTTCCACTCTCTCTCACGCTCTCCTTCACCCTCTAGCTCTCGTTTCCCCACCATCGCTCTCCTTCCACCCTCTCGCTCTCCTTCCCCCCCTCACGCTCTCCTTCCCCCCCTCGCTCTCCATACCCCACTCTCCTTCCCCCTCTCTCTCTCCTTCCCCCTCTCTCTCCTTCCCCCCCTCTCTCTCCTTCCCCTCTTCTCTCTCCTTCCGTCTTCCCTCTCCTTCCCCATCCCTCACTCATTCCCCCATCTCTCTCTCCATCCCACTCACCCTCTCCATCCCACTCTCTCTCTCCATCCCACTCTCTCTCTCCTCTCTCCTTCCCCACTCTCTCTCTCCTTCCACCCTCTCTCTCTCCTTCCCCCCTCTCTCTCCTTCCCCACTCTCGCTCTCCTTCCCCCACTCTCTCCCCTTCCCTTCTTTCCCCCCTTTCCCCTCTCTCCTTCCCCCCTCTCTCTCTCCTTCCCCCCTCTCACTCTCCTTCCCCTCTCTCTCTCCGTCCCCCCTCTCTCTCTTTCCGCACTCTCTCTCTCCTTCCCCCTCTCTCTCTACTTCCCCACTCTCTCTCTCCTTCCCCCCTCTCTCTCTCCTTCCCCCCTCTCTCTCTCCTTCCCCCTCTCTCTCTCTCCTTCCCCCCTCTCTCTCTCCTTTCCCCCTCTCTCTCTCCTTCCCCCCTCTCTCTCTCCTTCCCCCTCTCTCTCTCCTTCCCCACTCTCTCTCTCCTTCCCCCCTCTCTCTCTCCTTACCCCCTCTCTCTCACTCCTTCCCCTCTCTCTCTCTCCTTCCCCCTCTCTCTCTCCTTCCCCTCTCTCTCTCTCCATCACACTCTCTCTCTCCTTCCCACTCTCTCCCCTTCCCCTCTCTCTCTCTCTCCTTCCCCTCTCTCTCGCTCTCTCCTTCCCCTCTCTCTCGCTCTCTCCTTCCCCTCTCTCTCGCGCTCTCCTTCCCCTCACTCTCACGCTCTCCTTCCCCCTCTCGCTCTCCTTCCCCCCTCTCACTCTCCTTCCCCCATCTCACTCCCCTTCCCCCTTTCACTCTCCTCCCCCTCTCGCTCTCCTTCCCCGTCTCGCTCTCCTTCCCCCCTCTCGCTCTCCTTCCCCCCCTCTGTCTCCTTCCCCCCCTCTCTCTCCTTCCCCCCTCTCTCTGTCCTTCACCCCCTCTCTCTCCTTCCCCCCCTCTCTTCCTCCTTCCCCCTCTTCTCTCTCCTTCCCTCTCTTCCCTCTCCTTCCTCATCCCTCTCTCGTTCCCCATCTCTCTCTCCTTCCCCTCTCTCTCCATCCCACTCTCTCTCTCCATCCCATTCTCTCTCTCCATCCCACTCTCTCTCTCCTTCCCACTCTCTCTCTGCTTCCCACTCTCTCCCCTTACCCCCTTTCCCCTCTCTCCTGCCCCCCTCTCTCTTTCCATTCCCCTCTCTCTCTCCTTCCCCCCTCTCTCTCTCCTTCCTCCCTCTCTCTCTCCTTCCCCACTCTCTCTCTCCTTCCCCACTCTCTCTCTCCTTCCCCCTCTCTCTCTCCTTCCCCTCTCTCTCTCTCCTTCCCCCTCTCTCTCTCTCCTTCCCCCCTCTCTCTCTCCTTTCCCCCTCTCTCACTCCTTCCCCCCCTCTCTCCTTCCCCCCTCTCTCTCTCCTTCCCCACTCTCTCTCTCCTTCCCCCTCTCTCTCTCCTTCCCCCCTCTCTCTCTCTCCTTTCCCCCTCTCTCTCTCCTACCCCCTCTCTCTCCTTCCCCCCTCTCTCTCCTACCTCCCTCTCTCTCCTTCCCCCCCTCTCTATCTCTCCTTCCCCTTCTCTCTCTCCTTCCCCCCTCTCTCTCATCCTTCCCCCCTCTCTCTCTCCTTCCCCCCCTCTCTCTGTCTCCTTCCCCCCTCTCTCTCTCCTTCCACCCCTCTCACTCTCCTTCCCCCCTCTCTCTCTCCTTCCCCCCCTCTCTCTCTCCTTCCCACCCCTCTCTCCTTTCCCCCTCTCCTTCCCCCCTCCTTCCCTCTCTTCTCTCTCTTCTCTCTCTCCTTCCCTCTTTTCTCTCTCCTTCCCTCTCTACTTCCCTCTCTCTCCTTCCCTCTCTCTCCTTTACCCCCTCTCACTCTCCCCCCTCCCCTCTCCTTACACCCCCTCTCCTTCCCCTCCTCTCTCTTCCCCCTCTCTCCCTCCCCCCTTCTCCCTGTCTCCCCCTCTCTCCTTCCCCCTCTCTCCTTTCCCCCTCTCTCTCTCCTTCCCCCCCTCTCTCTCTCTCCTTCCCCCTCCCTCTCTCTCCTTCACCTCTCTCTCGCTCTCTTCCGTCCCCTCTCTCTCGCTCTCTCCTTCCCCGCTCTCTCCGTCCCCTCTCACTCGCTCTCTCCTTCCCCTCCCTCTTGCTCTCTATTGCCCCTCTCTTGCTCTCTCCTTCCCCTCTCTCTCGCTGTCTCCTTCCCCTCTCTCGCGCTCTCTCCTTCCGCTCTCTCTCGCTCTCTCCTTCCCCTCTATCTCGCGCTCTCCTTCCCCTCTCTCTCGCTCTCTCCTTCCCCTCTCTCTCGCTCCCTCCTTCCCCTCTCTCTCCCGCTCTCCTTCCCCTCTCTATCGCTCTCTCCTTCCCCACTCTCTCGCGCTCTCCTTCCCCCTCTTGCTCTCCTTCCCCCCTTGCTCTCCTTCCCCCCTCTCGCTCTCCTTCGCCCCCCCTCGCTCTCCTTCCCCCCCTCGCTCTCCGTCCCCCCCTCTCGCTCTCTGTCCCCCCCTCTCGCTCTCCTTCCCCCATCTCTCCTTCCCCCTCCCTCTCTCTCCTTCCCCTCTCTCTCGCTCTCTCCTTCCCCTCTCTCTCACTCTCTCCTTCCCCTCTCTCTCGCTCTCTCCTTCCCCTCTCTCCTTCTCTCCTTCCCCTATCTCGCGCGCTCTCCTTCCCCTCTCTCTCGCTATCTCCTTCCCCTCTCCCTGGCTCTCTCCTTCGCCCCTCTCGCTCGCTCTCTCCTTCCCCCCTCTCGCTTGCTCTCTCCTTCCCCCCTCTCGCTCGCTCTCTCCTTCCCCCCTCTCGCTCTCTCTCTCTTTCTCCCCTCTCGCTCGATCTCTCCTTCCCCCTCTCGCTCTCTCTCCTTCCCCCCCTCGCTCGCTCGTTCCTTCCCCCCTCTCGCTCTCTCTCTCCTTCCACTCTCCCGCACTCTCCTAGCCCTCTCTCCTTCCCCTCTCACTCTCCTTTCCCGCTCGCTCTCCATCCCCACTCTCTCACTCTCTCCTTCCCATCACTCTCGCTCTCTCCTTCCCCTCTCTCACGCGCTCTCCTTCCCCTCACTCTCGCTATCTCCTTCCCCTCTCTCTGGCTCTCTCTCCTTCGCCCCTCTCGCTCGCTCTCTCCTTCCCCCCTCTCGCTCGCTCTCTCCTTCCCCCCTCTCGCTCGCTCTCTCCTTCCCCCCTCTCGCTCTCTCTCTCCTTCTCCCCTCTCGCTCGATCTCTCCTTCCCCCCTCTCGCTCTCTCTCCTTCCCCCCTCGCTCACTCTTTCCTTCCCCCTCTCGCTCTCTCTCTCCTTCCCCTCGCTTGCTCTCTCCTTCCCCCCTCTCTCTCTCATTCCCCTCTCTCGCTCTCTCCTACCCCTCTGTCCTTCCGCTCTCTCTCTCCTTTCCCGCTCGCTCTCCATCCCCACTCTCTCGCTCTCTCCTTCCCCTCTCTCTCCTTCCCCTCTATCTCGATCTCTCCTTCCCCTCTCTCTCGCTCTCTCCCCCCCTCGCTCTCCTTCCCCCCTCGCTCTCCTTCCCCCCTTCGCTCTCCATCCCACCCTCGCTCTCCTTCCCCCCCTCTCGCTCTCCTTCCCCCGTCTCGCTCTCCTTCCCCCCCTCTCGCTCTCCTTCCCCCCTCTCACTCTCCTTCCCCCTCTCTCGCTCTCCTTCCCTCTCTCTCTCTCTCCTGCCCTCTCTCTCTCTCTCCACTCTCTCCCCTTCCCCTCTCTCTCTCTCTCCTTCCCCTCTCTCTCGCTCTCTCCTTCCCCTCTCTCTCGCTCTCTCCTTCCCCTCTCTCTGGTGCTCTCCTTCCCCTTTCTCTCACGCTCTCCTTCCCCCTCTCGCACTCGTTTCCCCCCATCGCTCTCCTTCCCCCCCTCTCGCTCTCCTTCCCCCCTCTCTCTCTCCTTCCCCCCTCTCTCTCTCCTTCCCCCTCTCTCTCTCCTTCCCCACTCTCTCTCTCCTTCCCCCCTCTCTCTCTCCTTCCCCCCCTCTCTCTCTATCCTTCCCCCTGCTCTCTCACACCTTCTCCCCCCTCTCTCTCCTTCCCCCCTCTCTCTCTCCTTCCCCCCCTCTCTCTCTCCTTCCCCCCTCTCTCTCTCCTTCCCCGTCTCTCTCCTTCCCCCATCTTCCCCCTCTCTCTCTCCTTCCCCCACTCTCTCTCATTCCCCTCTCTCGCTCTCTCCTACCCCTCTGTCCTTCCCCTCTCTCTCTCCTTTCCCGCTCGCTCTCCATCCCCACTCTCTCGCTCTCTCCTTCCCCTCTCTCTCCTTCCCCTCTCTCTCGCTCTCTCCTTCCCCTCTCTCTCGCTCTCTCCCCCCTCGCTCTGCTTTCCCCCCTCGCTCTCCTTCCCCCCCTCGCTCTCCATCCCACCCTCGCTCTCCTTCCCCCCCTCTCGCTCTCCTTCCCCCGTCTCGCTCTCCTTCCCCCCTCTCGCTCTCCTTCCCCCCTCTCACTCTCCTTCCACCTCTCTCTCTCTCCTTCCCCTCTCTCTCTCTCTCCTTCCCTCTCTCTCTCTCTCCACTCTCTCCCCTTCCCCTCTCTCTCTCTCTCCTTCCCCTCTCTCTCGCTCTATCCTTCCCCTCTCTCTCTCTCTCTCCTTCCCCTCTCTCTGGAGCTCTCCTTCCCCTCTCTCTCACGCTCTCCTTCCCCCTCTCGCTCTCGTTTACCCCCCATCGCTCTCCTTCCCCCCTCTCACTCTCCTTCCCCCCTCTCGCTCTCCTTCCCCCCCTCTTGCTCCTTCCCCCCCTGTCTCTCCTTCCCCCCCTCTCCTTCCCCCCTCTCTCTCTCCTTCCCCCTCTTCTCTCTCCTTCCCTCTCTTCCCTCTCCTTCCCCCATCCATCTCTCATTCCCCCATTTCTCTCTCCATCCCACTCTCCCTCTAAATCCCACTCTCTCTCTCCATCCCACTCTCTCTGTCCATCCCACTCTCTCTCTCCTTCCCCTCTCTCTCTCCTTCCCCCCTCTCTCTCTCCTTCCCCACTCTCTCTCTCCTTCCGCACTCTCTCTCTCCTTCCCCACTCTCTCTCTCCTTCCCCCTCTCTCTCTCCTTACCCCCTCTCTCTCTCCTTCCCCCTCTCTCTCTCTCCTTCCCTCCTCTCTCTCTCCTTTCTCCCTCTCTC
>NW_028225180.1:91849131-91872454 GCF_052327205.1 Somniosus microcephalus | reverse complement strand
GCGGAGCTGGGCCCATCTCCCCATGGCACAGTCTGTCTGCCGGTCTACCTCTCCGCTGCTCGCTGTCTGTAACAGGTTCTGCACCTCTCCCAAAGTCTGGTGTAGGAGCCTTCGGTTTGGCTCTCGTGCCCAGTCTCCGACTGGCTCGGTGTTCCCGCGTTGTTTCTCCCATTGAGCGAGCGAGACACCTCCCGGGGCAGAGGGCTGGGCTCCGAGTGAGGCACGGAGCGGTGGGAGGAACAGGAGTGGGCTTGTCACAAACAAAGCGTAGCAATCAAACGAATGAAGTCAAAGTGGCACCGCTCTCACATGCCCTCTGCTACCTTCTCCTGGTCCTCCTTCACATAAACCTGCAGGCAATGCGACTGTGGGAGGCATCGCAGCTGAACCTGAAGCTACCCCTCCCCCGACACCCACCAGCTCACAACCAATGGATGGTGGTCAGGAGTTGGAATACCGCATTTTAAAAAACCCCGCCCTCGTCCTCCCCCGACCCCTGCACATAGTCCAGTCGTACCTTCCCCTCGGTGCACAGCAAAGCCGGGATCTTCTGGGCAGTGTGGTGTGGGCAAGTGGGGCTGAGGTCTTTAAGATAGTGAAAGGTTCGAGAGGGTCGGCACAGAGAAGCTGTTTCCACTGTGGGGGAGACCAGAACTAGAGGCCGTCAATATAAGATCGTCACTAATAAATCCAATCGGGAATTCAGGAGAAACTTCTTTACCCAGAGAGTGGGGAGAATGTGGAACTCGCTGCCACAGGGAGTGGTTGAGGTGAATAGCAGAGATGGATTTAAGGGGAAGCTGGATAAACACATGAGGGAGAAAGGAATAGAAGGATCTGCTGATGGGGTGAGATGAAGAGGGGCGGGAGGAGGCTGGTGTGGAGCAGAAACACCGGCACGGAGCAGTTGGGCCGAATGGCCTGCTTCTGTGCTGTAAATATTATTTAACTCAGTAAATGGTGGGGAAATGGAGTTGATCCAGACCAGCCATGATCTAATTGAATGGCGGAACAGGCTCGAGGGGCTGAATGGCCTCCTGTTCCTCGGGTGAGAAGGCAGGTCTCAGGGCTTGGCGATCCAGCAACAACACAAACAAGGGACCAGGGCTGTTGGGGGTTGAAGGCCCCTCCTGTTCTGCTGGTGCAAGACCTACCTGGGGAAGGATCCGGCTGGTGCTCGGGCCCCGGGGTACCTGGCTCCTCCTGCGGGTAGCTGTGGCTCAGGAGGTGCTCGATCCAGGTCGCGATGACAACCTCCTTCTCGGTGCGAGTGAGGAGCATGGAGTCCTGGTGCTTCTGCAGGATGTGCCGCTTGATGGTGCTGAGCTTGAGGGTGGCGAGCGCGCTGCCGCACACCATGCAGACCAGGCCGTGCCGCAGGCAGTCGTAGTCCATCAGGTACTCCATCTTCCAACGCTCCTGGTAATACCGCCGGTGATCCCGGCCGGGCAGCCGGCTCTTGCAGACGTGCTGGGCAGCCGGCTCCATCGCTTCTGCTGGAGTCAAAGGCCCAGCTTCAGGGACGAGTCCTGAGCCCTCGCAATTCGGAAAGGCTTCATCTTCTAAGGCAATGAAATAGCACATTGTCACAATCCCCCACTCAAATTGTAACCCCTACACCGTCCCATCAAACACTCCCCCTACACTGTCCCATCAAACACTCCCCCTACACTGTCCCATCAAACACTCCCCCTACACTGTCCCATCAAACACTCCCCCGACACTGTCCCATCAAACACTCCCTCTACACTGTCCCATCAAACACTCCCCCTACACTGTCCCATCAAACACTCCCCCTACACTGTCCCATCAAACACTCCCCCTACACTGTCCCATCAAACACTCCCCCTACACCGTCCCATCAAACACTCCCCCTACACTGTCCCATCAAACACTCCCCCTACACCGTCCCATCAAACACTCCCCCTACACTGTCCCATCAAACACTCCCCCTACACTGTCCCATCAAACACTCCCCCTACACTGTCCCATCAAACACTCGCCCTACACTGTCCCATCAAACACTCCCTCTACACTGTCCTATCAAACACTCCCCCTACACTGTCCATCAAACACTCCCCCTACACTGTCCCATCAAACACTCCCTCTACACTGTCCCATCAAACACTCCCCCTACACTGTCCCATCAAACACTCCCCCTACACCGTCCCATCAAACACTCCCCCTACACTGTCCCATCAAACACTCGCCCTACACTTTCCCATCAAACACTCCCTCTATACTGTCCCATCAAACACTCCCCCTACACCGTCCCATCAAACACTCCCCCTACACTGTCCCATCAAACACTCCCTCTACACTGTCCCATCAAACACTCCCCCTACACTGTCCCATCAAACACTCCCCCTACACTGTCCCATCAAACACTCCCCCTACACTGTCCCATCAAACACTCCCCTACACTGTCCCATCAAACACTCCCCCTACACTGTCCCATCAAACACTCCCCCTACACTGTCCCATCAAACACTCCCCTACACTGTCCCATCAAACACTCGCCCTACACTGTCCCATCAAACACTCCCCCTACACTGTCCCGTCAAACACTCCCCCTACACTGTCCCATCAAACACTCCCCCTACACTGTCCCATCAAACACTCGCCCTACACTGTCCCATCAAACACTCCCCCTACACTGTCCCATCAAACACTCCCCCTACACTGTCCCATCAAACACTCCCCCTACACTGTCCCGTCAAACACTCCCCCTACACTGTCCCATCAAACACTCCCCCTACACCGTCCCATCAAACACTCCCTCTACACCGTCCCATCAAACACTCCCTCTACACCGTCCCATCAAACACTCCCCCTACACTGTCCCATCAAACACTCCCCCTACACTGTCCCATCAAACACTCGCCCTACACCGTCCCATCAAACACTCCCCCTACACTGTCCCATCAAGCACTCCCCCTACACTGTCCCATCAAACACTCCCCTACACTGTCCCATCAAACACTCCCCCTACACTGTCCCATCAAACACTCGCCCTACACTGTCCCATCAAACACTCCCCCTACACTGTCCCATCAAACACCCCCCCTACACTGTCCCATCAAACACTCCCCCTACACCGTCCCATCAAACACTCCCCTACACTGTCCCATCAAACACTCGCCTTACACTGTCCCATCAAACACTCCCCCTACACTGTCCCATCAAACACCCCCCTACACTGTCCCATCAAACACTCGCCCTACACTGTCCCATCAAACACTCCCCCTACACTGTCCCATCAAACACTCCCCCTACACTGTCCCATCAAACACTCCCCCTACACTGTCCCATCAAACACTCCCCCTACACTGTCCCATCAAACACTCGCCCTACACTGTCCCATCAAACACTCCCCCTACACTGTCCCATCAAACACTCCCCCTACACTGTCCCATCAAACACTCCCCCTACACTGTCCCATCAAACACTCGCCCTACACCGTCCCATCAAACACTCCCCCTACACTGTCCCATCAAACACTCGCCCTACACCGTCCCATCAAACACTCCCTCTACATCCGTCCCATCAAACACTCCCCCCCTACACTGTCCCATCAAACACTCCCCCTACACTGTCCCATCAAACACTCCCCCTACACTGTCCCATCAAACACTCCCCCTACACTGTCCCATCAAACACTCCCCCTACACTGTCCCATCAAACACTCCCCCTACACTGTCCCATCAAACACTCCCCCTACACTGTCCCATCAAACACTCCCCCTACACTGTCCCATCAAACACTCCCCCTACACTGTCCCATCAAACACTCCCCCTACACTGTCCCATCAAACACTCCCCCTACACTGTCCCATCACACACTCCCGCTACACTGTCCCATCAAACACTCCCCCTACACTGTCCCATCAAACACTCCCCCACACTGTCCCATCAAACACTCCCCCTACACTGTCCCATCAAACACTCCCCTACACTGTCCCATCAAACACTCCCCCTACACTGTCCCATCAAACACTCCCCCTACACTGTCCCATCAAACACTCCCCCTACACTGTCCCATCAAACACTCCCTCTACACTCTCCCATCAAACACTCCCCCTACACTGTCCCATCAAACACTCCCCCTACACTGTCCCATCAAACACTCCCCCTACACTGTCCCATCAAACACTCCTCTACACTGTCCCATCAAACACTCCCTCTACACTGTCCCATCAAACACTCCCCTACACTGTCCCATCAAACACTCCCCCTACACTGTCCCATCAAACACTCCCCCTACACTGTCCCATCAAACACTCGCCCTACACTGTCCCATCAAACACTCCCCCTACACCGTCCCATCAAACACTCCCCCTACACTGTCCCATCAAACACTCCCTCTACACTGTCCCATCAAACACTCCCCCTACACTGTCCCATCAAACACTCCCCCTACACTGTCCCATCAAACACTCCCCCTACACTGTCCCATCAAACACTCCCCCTACACTGTCCCATCAAACACTCCCACTACACTGTCCCATCAAACACTCCCCCTACACCGTCCCATCAAACACTCGCCCTACACCGTCCCATCAAACACTCGCCCTACACCGTCCCGTCAAACACTCCCCCTACACTGTCCCATCAAACACTCGCCCTACACTGTCCCAGCAAACACTCCCCCTACACTGTCCCATCAAACACTCCCCTACACTGTCCCATCAAACACTCCCCCTACACCGTCCCATCAAACACTCCCCCTACACCGTCCCATCAAACACTCCCCCTACACTGTCCCATCAAACACTCCCTCTACACTGTCCCATCAAACACTCCCCCTACACTGTCCCATCAAACACTCCCCCTACACTGTCCCATCAAACACTCCCCCTACACTGTCCCATCAAACACTCCCTCTACACTGTCCCATCAAACACTCCCCCTACACTGTCCCATCAAACACTCCCCCTACACTGTCCCATCAAACACTCCCCCTACACTGTCCCATCAAACACTCCCCCTACTCTGTCCCATCAAACACTCCCCCTACACTGTCCCATCAAACCCTCCCCCTACACTGTCCCATCAAACACTCCCCCTACACTGTCCCATCAAACACTCGCCCTACACTGTCCCATCAAACACTCCCCCTACACCGTCCCATCAAACACTCCCTCTACACTGTCCCATCAAACACTCCCCCTACACTGTCCCATCAAACACTCCCCCTACACTGTCCCATCAAACACTCCCTCTACACTGTCCCATCAAACACTCCCCCTACACTGTCCCATCAAACACTCCCTCTACACTGTCCCATCAAACACTCCCCCTACACTGTCCCATCAAACACTCCCCCTACACTGTCCCATCAAACACTCCCTCTACACTGTCCCATCAAACACTCCCCCTACACTGTCCCATCAAACACTCCCCTACACTGTCCCATCAAACACTCCCCCTACACTGTCCCATCAAACACTCCCCTACACTGTCCCATCAAACACTCCCCCTACACTGTCCCATCAAACACTCCCCCTACACTGTCCCATCAAACACTCCCCCTACACTGTCCCATCAAACACTCGCCCTACACTGTCCCATCAAACACTCCCCCTACACCGTCCCATCAAACACTCCCCCTACACTGTCCCATCAAACACTCCCTCTACACTGTCCCATCAAACACTCCCCCTACACTGTCCCATCAAACACTCCCCCTACACTGTCCCATCAAACACTCCCCCTACACTGTCCCATCAAACACTCCCCCTACACTGTCCCATCAAACACTCCCACTACACTGTCCCATCAAACACTCCCCCTACACCGTCCCATCAAACACTCGCCCTACACCGTCCCATCAAACACTCGCCCTACACCGTCCCGTCAAACACTCCCCCTACACTGTCCCATCAAACACTCGCCCTACACTGTCCCAGCAAACACTCCCCCTACACTGTCCCATCAAACACTCCCCTACACTGTCCCATCAAACACTCCCCCTACACCGTCCCATCAAACACTCCCCCTACACCGTCCCATCAAACACTCCCCCTACACTGTCCCATCAAACACTCCCTCTACACTGTCCCATCAAACACTCCCCCTACACTGTCCCATCAAACACTCCCCCTACACTGTCCCATCAAACACTCCCCCTACACTGTCCCATCAAACACTCCCCCTACACTGTCCCATCAAACACTCCCTCTACACTGTCCCATCAAACATTCCCCCTACACTGTCCCATCAAACACTCGCCCTACACCGTCCCATCAAACACTCGCCCTACACCGTCCCATCAAACACTCCCCCTACACTGTCCCATCAAACACTCCCCTACACTGTCCCATCAAACACTCCCCCTACACTGTCCCATCAAACACTCCCCCTACACTGTCCCATCAAACACTCCCCCTACACTGTCCCATCAAACACTCGCCCTACACTGTCCCATCAAACACTCCCCCTACACCGTCCCATCAAACACTCCCCCTACACTGTCCCATCAAACACTCCCTCTACACTGTCCCATCAAACACTCCCCCTACACTGTCCCATCAAACACTCCCCCTACACTGTCCCATCAAACACTCCCCCTACACTGTCCCATCAAACACTCCCCCTACACTGTCCCATCAAACACTCCCACTACACTGTCCCATCAAACACTCCCCCTACACCGTCCCATCAAACACTCGCCCTACACCGTCCCATCAAACACTCGCCCTACACCGTCCCGTCAAACACTCCCGCTACACTGTCCCATCAAACACTCGCCCTACACTGTCCCAGCAAACACTCCCCCTACACTGTCCCATCAAACACTCCCCTACACTGTCCCATCAAACACTCCCCCTACACCGTCCCATCAAACACTCCCCCTACACCGTCCCATCAAACACTCCCCCTACACTGTCCCATCAAACACTCCCTCTACACTGTCCCATCAAACACTCCCCCTACACTGTCCCATCAAACACTCCCCCTACACTGTCCCATCAAACACTCCCCCTACACTGTCCCATCAAACACTCCCCCTACACTGTCCCATCAAACACTCCCTCTACACTGTCCCATCAAACATTCCCCCTACACAGTCCCATCAAACACTCGCCCTACACCGTCCCATCAAACACTCGCCCTACACCGTCCCATCAAACACTCCCCCTACACTGTCCCATCAAACACTCGCCCTACACTGTCCCAGCAAACACTCCCCCTACACTGTCCCATCAAACACTCCCCTACACTGTCCCATCAAACACTCCCCCTACACCGTCCCATCAAACACTCCCCCTACACTGTCCCATCAAACACTCCCCCTACACTGTCCCATCAAACACTCCCCCTACACTGTCCCATCAAACACTCGCCCTACACTGTCCCAGCAAACACTCCCCCTACACTGTCCCATCAAACACTCCCCTACACTGTCCCATCAAACACTCCCCCTACACTGTCCCATCAAACACTCCCCCTACACTGTCCCATCAAACACTCCCCTACACTGTCCCATCAAACACTCTCCCTACACTGTCCCATCAAACACTCCCCCTACACCGTCCCATCAAACACTCCCCCTACACCGTCCCATCAAACACTCCCCCTACACCGTCCCATCAAACACTCGCCCTACACCGTCCCATCAAACACTCCCCCTACACTGTCCCATCAAACACTCCCCCTACACTGTCCCATCAAACACTCGCCCTACACTGTCCCATCAAACACTCGCCCTACACCGTCCCATCAAACACTCCCCCTACACTGTCCCTTCAAACACTCGCCCTACACTGTCCCATCAAACACTCCCCCTACACTGTCCCATCAAACACTCGCCCTACACCGTCCCATCAAACACTCCCCCTACACTGTCCCATCAAACACTCCCCCTACACTGTCCCATCAAACACTCCCTCTGCACCGTCCCATCAAACACTCCCCCTACACTGTCCCATCAAACACTCCCCCTACACTGTCCCATCAAACACTCGCCCTACACCGTCCCATCAAACACTCCCCCTACACTGTCCCATCAAACACTCCCACTACACTGTCCCATCAAACACTCCCCCTACACTGTCCCATCAAACACTCCCCCGACACTGTCCCATCAAACACTCGCCCTACACTGTCCCATCAAACACTCCCCTACACTGTCCCATCAAACACTCCCCCTACACTGTCCCATCAAACACTCGCCCTACACTGTCCCATCAAACACTCGCCCTACACTGTTCCATCAAACACTCGCCCTACACTGTCCGATCAAACACTCCCCTACACTGTCCCATCAAACACTCCCCCTACACTGTCCCATCAAACACTCCCCCTACACTGTCCCATCAAGCACTCGCCCTACACTGTCCCATCAAACACTCGCCCTACACTGTCCCATCAAACACTCGCCCTACACTGTCCCATCAAACACTCCCCTACACTGTCCCATCAAACACTCCCCCTACACTGTCCCATCAAACACTCGCCCTACACCGTCCCATCAAACACTCCCCCTACACTGTCCCATCAAACACTCCCCCTACACTGTCCCCTCAAACACTCCCCCTACACCGTTCCATCAAACACTCCCCCTACACTGTCCCATCAAACACTCCCCCTACACTGTCCCATCAAACACTCCCTCTACACTGTCCCATCAAACACTCCCCCTCCACTGTCCCATCAAACACTCCCCCTACACTGTCCCATCAAACACTCCCCCTACACTGTCCCATCAAACACTCCCCCTACACTGTCCCATCAAACACTCCCTCTACACTGTCCCATCAAACACTCCCCCTACACTGTCCCATCAAACACTCCCCCTACACTGTCCCATCAAACACTCCCCCTACACTGTCCCATCAAACACTCCCCCTACACTGTCCCATCAAACACTCCCCCTACACTGTCCCATCAAACACTCCCCCTACACTGTCCCATCAAACACTCCCCCTGCACTGTCCCATCAAACACTCGCCCTACACTGTCCCATCACACACTCCCCCTACACTGTCCCATCAAACACTCCCCCTACACTGCCCAATCAAACACTCCCCTACACTGTCCCATCAAACACTCCCCCTACACTGTCCCATCAAACACTCCCCCTACACTGTCCCATCAAACACTCCCTCTACACTGTCCCATCAAACACTCCCCCTACACTGTCCCATCAAACACTCCCCCTGCACTGTCCCATCAAACACTCCCCCTACACTGTCCCATCAAACACTCCCCTACACTGTCGCATCAAACACTCCCCCTACACTGTCCCATCAAACACTCCCCCTACACTGTCCCATCAAACACTCCCCCTACACTGTCCCATCAAACACTCCCCCTACACTGTCCCATCAAACACTCCCCCTACACTGTCCCATCAAACACTCCCCCTACACTGTCCCATCAAACACTCCCCCTACACTGTCCCATCAAACACTCCCCCTACACTGTCCCATCAAACACTCCCCTACACTGTCCCGTCAAACACTCCCCCTACACTGTCCCATCAAACACTCCCCCTACACTGTCCCATCAAACACTCCCCCTACACTGTCTGTGGTAAACCACTGTTTGTATTCCACTGTGTACATGCCTGTGCATGCCTCGGCTGACTCCTCCCACGAATCCAGGTATAAAGGTGACTGCTCCACAGCCCCTTTGTATTCTGGACCGGTCGACCACTCGAGGCACACCTTCATTCTCTTGTTAATAAAAGCCTGTTAATTACTCACTTAATCTCAGTCTTTTGAGTTATTGATAGCGCATCAATTTTATTAACAAGATTTTTATAATGGAGAAGATCCTCACACCAGCATGCCTGGACTTAGATCATCGGGAGGCAGACTCATCCACCAAGTTTACTCACTGGCTTAGGTGTTTCGAAAAATTCCTGACCGCCTCCGCTGCAATCAAATCGGACGAGGACAAACTGGATGTCCTGACCTCCAAAGTGAACCACCGAGTGTACTCGGTCATCCAAGACGCGACCTCGTACGCGGATGCTATCAAGCTCCTCAAGGACCAGTACACGCGCCCAGTGAACGAAGTGTACACCAGACACCTTCTGGGGAGTCGTAAACAACAACCTGGGGAATCGACCGAGGAATACCTTCAGGCACTGTCTGTGCTTGGCCGGGCCTGTGGTTGTAAGGATGTAAAGGCCGCCGTGTACACAGAGGAACTTATCCGGGACACTTTTGTAGCGGGCCACAGGTCCAATTACACCCGACAGCGACTGTTGGAGCAGAGTGACCTCGACCTCAACAAGGCCTCTGAACTCGCACTATCATTGGACGCAGCCTACCGGGGCATGGATGCCTACTCCTCTGCACCGTGGACGCCGCGGGGAACGACAGCCTGGGACACGGTAGGACCGTCTCATAGCGCCGTGCCACCCCAGCCACATCCCAGCAACGGCCCAACTACCGCAGCAGTGTCCCAAGGCCAGACAGCAGTGCCCCAAGGCCAGAAATGCTACTTCTGTGGCCAGGCCAAACACCCCAGAGCGCGCTGCCCGGCGAAAAATGCGATCTGCTCAGGCTGCAGGAAGAAGGGACACTACGCCAGCGTCTGCAGGGCCAAAGCCACCCCGAACCCCAGCAGCGCCGCGTGTGGGCCGTGCGGGCCGCCATCTTGGGCCTCCCCAGCCATGTGCGAACCACCGGAACAGCAGCCATTTTGGACGCCTCCAGCCACATGGGGATCATGGACGCCGCCATCTTGGACGACAGCCGGGACGCAGCAGGCCCCCAACACCGCCTCATCTGATAGTCGCAGCGACACACCGACCCCTACGCTGGCCTCCGTTACACTGGACCAAGCAAGACCGCACCAGCTGGCCAGTTCCACAATGGACATTAAGGTAAATGGTCACGAAACAATCTGCCTTTTTGACTCTGGGAGCACGGAGAGCTTCATCCACCCCGACACGGTGCGGCGTTGCTATCTCCCAGTCCTGCCTGCGCACCAGCGGATTTCTATGGCCTCCGAGTCCCAGTCGGCGGACATTGGCGGCTACTGCGTGGTGACACTCGTAGTAGACGGGACTGTGTACGATAATTTTAAACTTCTGGTCCTGCCCGACCTCTGCGCTGCCGTTCTACTGGGGTTAGATTTTCAGTGCCACCTTAAAAGTGTTACGATGGCGTACGGTGGCCCCCTCCCCCCACTCACAGTCCGCAGCCAGCAGCTTCCAAATTGCCCGCCGCGCACCAGGTGCAACCTCTCCACACTCAGAGTCACCCCCCCCCACTGTTTGCTAACCTCACCCCCGACTGTAAGCCCATCGCCACAAAGAGCAGGCGATACAGTGCCGGAGACAGGGTTTTCATTAAAACCGAAGTGGAGCGGCTCCTGAAGGAAGGGATTATTGAGGGCAGCACCAGCCCCTGGCGAGCCCAGGTTGTGGTCGTTAAGACCGGCGAGAAGCAGCGCCTGGTCATCGACTACAGCCAGACAATAAATCGCTACACCCTGCTGGACGCTTACCCACTCCCCCGCATAGCTGATATGGTCAACCAGATCGCGCAGTACCGCATCTTCTCGACCATTGACCTGGAATCAGCGTACCACCAGCTCCCTATCCGCCCTGAGGACCGCCAGTATACTGCCTTTGAGGCAAACGGCCGCCTCTATCACTTCCTTAGGGTTCCCTTTGGCGTCACCAACGGGGTCTCCGTCTTCCAAAGGGAGATGGACCGGATGGTCGATCAAAATGCGTTGCAGGCCACTTTCCCATATCTGGACAATGTGACCATCTGCGGCCATGACTTGCAGGACCATGACGCAAACCTCAAAAAATTCCTCTGCACCGCCAAACTCCTCAACCTGACGTATAACAAGGAGAAGTGCATATTCCGCACAACCCGCCTCGCCATCCTTGGCTGTGTTGTGGAACACGGAGTCATCGGCCCCGACCCCGACCGGATGCGTCCCCTTATGGAACTCCCACTGCCTCAAGGCCCTGAAGAGGTGCCTCGGGTTTTTCTCTTATTACGCCCAGTGGGTCCCCTACTATGCGGACAAGGCCCGTCCGCTGATCAAGTCCACCTCTTTTCCCGTGACGGCAGAGGCCCGCTTAGCCTTCCACCGTATCAAGGAAGACATTGCCAAAGCCACCATGCACGCAGTGGACGAATCCATCCCCTTCCAGGTGGAAAGCGACGCGTCCGACTTTGCCCTGGCCGCTACCCTCAATCAGGCGGGGAGACCCGTGGCCTTCTTTTCACGAACCCTCCAGGGCCCGGAGACCAGACACTCCGCTGTTGAGAAGGAGGCCCAGGCTATTGTGGAGGCTGTGCGTCATTGGAGGCACTACCTGGCCGGAAAACGATTTACCCTGCTCACTGACCAGCGTTCAGTTGCTTTCATGTTTAACAACAAGCAGAGGGGCAAAATCAAAAACGACAAGATCTTGAGGTGGAGAATCGAACTTTCCACCTACAATTACGAGATCTTGTACCGGCCCGGGAAGCTCAATGAACCCCCGGATGCTCTATCGCGTGGCACCTGCGCCAGCGCGCAGATCGATAGACTGCGGGCCCTCCACAATGACCTCTGCCACCCGGGGGTCACCAGGTTCTTCCACTTCATCAAGGCCCGCAACCTGCCTTACTCCATTGAGGAGGTCAGGACCATGACCAGGAACTGCCAAGTCTGCGCTGAGTGCAAACCGCACTTTTATAGACCAGACAGGGCTCACCTGATAAAAGCCACTCGCCCCTTCGCGTTGATTTTAAAGGGCCTCTCCCCTCCTCCGACCGCAATGTGTACTTCCTCAACATTATTGATGAGTACTCCCGTTTCCCGTTCGCCATCCCCTGCCCGGACATGACCAGTGCCACGGTCATTAAATGTCTGAACGACCTCTTCACCCTGTTCGGTTTCCCCAGCTATATCCATAGCGACTGGCGCTCATCGTTTATGAGCGACGAACTCCGTCAGTACCTGCTAGCTAGGGGTATTGCCACAAGCAGGACCACCAGTTACAACCCCCGGGGGAACGGACAGGTGGAAAGAGAGAATGCGACAGTTTGGAAGGCCGCCCTGCTAGCCTTAAGGTCTAGGGGCCTTCCGACCTCCCGCTGGCAGGATGTGCTCCCCGATGCGCTCCACTCTATTCGGTCACTGCTCTGCACTGCCACTAACGCCACTGTCCCATCAAACTCTCCCTCTACACTCTCCCATCAAACACTCCCCCCTACACTGTCCCATCAAACACTCCCCCTACACTGTCCCATCAAACACTCCCCCTACACTGTCCCATCAAACACTCCCCCTACACTGTCCCATCAAACACTCCCTCTACACTGTCCCATCAAACACTCCCTCTACACTGTCCCATCAAACACTCCCTCTACACAGTCCCATCAAACACTCCCCCTACACTGTCCCATCAAACACTCCCTCTACACAGTCCCATCAAACACTCCCCCTACACTGTCCCATCAAACACTCCCCCTACACTGTCCCATCAAACACTCCCCCTACACTGTCCCATCAAACACTCCCCCTACACAGTCCCATCAAACACTCCCCCTACACTGTCCCATCAAACTCTCCCTCTGCACTGTCCCATCAAACACTCCCCCTACACTGTCCCATCAAACTCTCCCTCTGCACTGTCCCATCAAACACTCCCCCTACACAGTCCCACCAAACTCTCCCTCTGCACTGTCCCATCAAACACTCCCTCTACACCATTCCATCAAACTTTCCCTCTGCACTGTCCCACCAACACTCCCTCCACGTTGCCCCATCAACCAAACATTGGGAGAGCTGCTCCACAGACTAGTCAAGCAACAGCCTGACATAGTCATACTCACAGAATCGTACCTTTCAGCCAATGTTCCAGAATTCTCCATCGCCATCCCTGGGTATGTCCTGTCCAACCGGCAGGACAGACCCACCAGGGGTGGTGGCACAGTGGTATACAGTCGGGAAGGAGTGGCCCTGGGCGTCCTCACCATTGACTCCGGATCCCATGAAGTCTCATGGCATCAGGTCAAACATGGGCTAGGAAACCTCCTGCTGATTACCACCTACCGTCCTCCCTCAGCTGATGAATCAGTGCTCCTCCATGTTGAACACCACTTGCAAGAAGTACTGAGGGTAGCAAGGGCACAGAATGTACACTGGGTGGGGGACTTCAATGTCTGTCACCTAGAGTGGCTCGGTAGCACCACTACTGACCGAGCTGGCCAGGTCCTGAAGAACATAGCTGCCAGTCTGGGCCTGCAACAGGTGGTGAGAGAACCAACACGAGGGGAAAACCTGCTTAACCTCATCCTCACCAATCTACCTGTCGCAGATGCATCTGTCCATGACAGCATTGGTAGCAGTGACCACCGCACAGTCATTGTGGAGACGAAGTCCCGTCTTCACACTGAGGACACCCTCCATCGTGTTGTGTGGCACTACCACCGTGCTAAATGGGATAGATTCAGAACAGATCTAGCAGCTGAAAACTGGGCATCCATGAGGCGCTGTGGGCCATCAGCAGCAGCAGAATTGTATTCCACCACAATCTAACCGCATGGCCCTGCATATCCCTCACTCTACCATTACCATCAAGCCAGGTGACCAACCCTAGTTCAATAAAGAATGTAGAAGAGCATGCCAGGAGCAGCACCAGGCGTACATAAAAATGAGGTGCCAACCTGGGGAAGCGGCAACACAGGACTACATGCATGCTAAAAAGCGGAAGCAGCATGCTATAGACAGGGCTAAGTGATCCCACAATCAACGGATCAGATCAAAGCTCTGCAGTCCTACCACATCCAGTTGTGAATGGCGGTGGACCATTAAACAACTGACAGGAGGAGGAGGCTCCTTGAACATCCCCATCCTCAATGATGGCGGAACCTAGCACACGAGTACAAAAGAAACGTTTGCAACCATCTTCAGCCAGAAGTGCCGAGTGGATGATCCATCTCGGCCTCCCCCTGAGGTCCCCACCACAACAACAACAACTTGTATTTATATAGTGCCTTTAATGTAGTAAAACATCCCGAGGCGCTGCACAGGAGTATTTTAAGACAAAACATTTGACACCGATCCACATAAGGATAAATTAGGGCAGGTGACCAAAAGCTTGGTCAAAGAGGTCGGTTTTAAGGAACGTCTTAAAGGAGGAAGGCGAGGCGGAGAGGTTTAGGGAGGGAATTCCAGAGCTTAGGGCCCAGGCAACAGAAGGCACGGCCGCCAGAGGTTGAGCGATTATAATCAGGGATAAGAACATAAGAACATAAGAAGTAGGAGCAGGAGTAGGCCATACGGCCCCTTGGGCCTGCTCCGCCATTCAATAGGATTATGGCTGATCCGAATCTAGACTCACGTCCACTTCCCTGCCCTCTCCCCTCAAGATCCTCAAGAGGGCAGAATTAGAGGAGCGCAGATATCTTGGGGTGGGGGGGGGGGGTTTGTGGGGCTGAAGGAGATTGCAGAGATAGGAAGGGGTGAGGCCATGGAGGGATTTGAAAACAAGGATGAGAATTTTGAAATCGAGGCACTGCTTAACCGGGAGCCAATGTAGGTCAGCGAGCACAGGGGTAATGGGCAAACGGGACCATCACAGAAGCCAGTCTTCAGCCAATTCGATCCACTCCACGTGATAATCAAGAAACGGCTGAGCGCACTGGATACAGCAAAGGCTGTGGACCCTGACAACATCCTGACTGTATTGCTGAAGACTCGTGCTCCAGAACTAGCCACGCCTCTAGCCAAGCTGTTCCAGTACAGCTACAACACTGGCATCTACCCGACAATGTGGAAAACTGCCCAGGTATGTCCTGTCCACAAAACACAGGACAAATCCAATCCGGCCAATTACGGCCCCATCAGTCTACTCTCAATCATCAGCAAAGTGATGAAAGGTGTCGCTGACAGTGCTATCAAGTGGCATTTAATTCAATTTCAATTTTTTTATTTGTCATATAACCAAATACAACAAGTGAAATCCAGTCAGTGAAATGCTTTTTTCTTAACGAGCCGAGCGCACCAAGCAGCAAAGGACACTTAGCTGCTGGTACGCACGGAGCCCGCAAGGACGGCAGCCATCTTCATCGGCGCCATCACAATAGGATCCGCTCTCGCCTCTCTCCGCCTTTCCCGCACTCCTGCCCGACAATCTTCAGCCGCCGTGGTACCGACGTCCCGGGGCCTGCTTCTCCCTGGCTCTCCTTCCACCCAGTCTGACCTCCGAGCCTCCCGCGGTGTCCGACCTTCCAGGGCCTGCTTTTCCCGCCCTCGGTCCACTGGCCGCCTCCTCTCCTACCGGTTCGACCTCCGAGCCTCCCGCCATTTACTCACCAATAACCTGCTCACTGATGCCCAGTTTGGGTTCCGTCAGGACCATTCGGGTTCAGACCTCATTACAGCCTTGGTCCAAACATGGGCAAAGGAGCTGAATTCCAGAGGTGTGGTGAGAGTGACTGCCCTTGACATCAAGGCAGCATTTGTCCGAGCGTGGCATCAAGGAGCCCTACCAAAAATTGAAGTCGATGGGAATTGGGGGAATGACTCCACTGGTTGGAGTCATACCTAGCACAAAGGAAGATGGTTGTGGTTGGAGGCCAGTCATCTCAGCCCCAGGACATCACTGCAGGAGCTCCTCAGGGCAGTATCCTGGGCCCAACCACCTTCAGCTGCTTCATCAATGACCTTCCCTCCGTCATAAGGTCAGAAGTGGGGATGTTCGCTGATGACTGCACAGGGTAGTCCATGCTCGAATGCAGCAAAACCTGGATGACGTTCAGGCTTGGGCTGATAAGTGGCAGGTAACATTCACGCCACACAAGTGCCAGGCCTGAAGACCGCTTGTCCTATTCTTTCACCTTGATATCAACAAGCGAGAGTCTAACCACCGCCCATGACAGTCAACGGCATTACCATTGCCGAATCCCCCAACATCAATATCTTGGGGGTCACCATTGGCCAGAAACTTAACCGGACCAGCCACATAAATACTGTGGCAACAAGAGCAGGTCAGAGGCTGGGTATTCTGCAGCGAGTGTCTCACCTCCTAAATCCCCAAAGTCTTTCCACCATCTACAAGGCACAAGTCAGGAGTGTGATGGAATACTCTCCACTTGCCTGAATGAGTGCAGCTCCAAAAACACTCGAAGGTTGACACCATCCAGGACAAAGCAGCCCGCTTGATTGGCACCCCATCCACCACCTTAAACATTCACTCCCTCCACCTCCGGTGTACCGTGGCTGCAGTGTGTACCATCTACAAGATGCACTGCAGCAACTCGCCAAGGCTCCTTCGGCAGCACCTCCCAAACCCGTGACCTCTTCCACCTAGAAGGACAAGGGCAGCAGGCGCATGGGAACACCACCACCTCCAAGTTCCCCTCCAAGTCACACACCATCCTGACTTGGAACTACACCGCCGTTACTTCATTGTCACTGGGTCAAAATCCTGATACCCCCTCCTTAGCAGCACTGTGGGAGTACCTTCACCACACGGACTGCAGCGGTTCAACAAGGTGGCTCACAACCACCTTCTCAAGGGCAATTAGGGATGGGCAATAAATGCTGGGCCTTGCCAGCGACACCCACATCCCACGGACGAATAAAAAAAACCTTCCTCTACACTGTCCCATCAAACACTCCCAGGGCAGGTACAGCACGGGTTAGATACAGAGTAAAGCTCCCTCTACACTGTCCCATCAAACACTCCCAGGGCAGGTACAGCACGGGGTTAGATACAGAGTAAAGCTCCCTCTACACTGTCCCATCAAACACTCCCAGGGCAGGTACAGCACGGGTTAGATACAGAGTAAAGCTCCCTCTACACTGTCCCATCAAACACACCCAGGGCAGGTACAGCACGGGTTAGATACAGAGTAAAGCTCCCTCTACACTGTCCCATCAAACACTCCCAGGGCAGGTACAGCACGGGGTTAGATACAGAGTAAAGCTCCCTCTACACTGTCCCATCAAACACTCCCAGGGCAGGTACAGCACGGGGTTAGATACAGAGTAAAGCTCCCATTACACTGTCCCCATCAAACACTCCCAGGGCAGGTACAGCACGGGTTAGATACAGAGTAAAGCTCCCTCTACACTGTCCCATCAAACACTCCCAGGGCAGGTACAGCATGGGTTAGATACAGAGTAAAGCTCCCTCTACACTGTCCCCATCAAACACTCCCAGGGCAGGTGCAGCACGGGTTAGATACAGAGTAAAGCTCCCTCTACACTGTCCCGTCAAACACTCCCAGGGCAGGTACAGCACGGGCTAGATACAGAGTAAAGCTCCCTCTACACTGTCCCATCAAACACTCCCAGGGCAGGTACAGCACGGGTTAGATACAGAGTAAAGCTCCCTCTACACTGTCCCATCAAACACTCCCAGGGCAGGTACAGCACGGGGTTAGATACAGAGTAAAGCTCCCTCTACACTGTCCCGTCAAACACTCCCAGGGCAGGTACAGCACGGGTTAGATACAGAGTAAAGCTCCCTCTACACTGTCCCGTCAAACACTCCCAGGGCAGGTACAGCACGGGTTAGATACAGAGTAAAGTTCCCTCTACACTGTCCCGTCAAACACTCCCAGGGCAGGTACAGCACGGGTTAGATACAGAGTAAAGCTCCCTCTACACTGTCCCATCAAACACTCCCAGGGCAGGTACAGCACGGGGTTAGATACAGAGTAAAGCTCCCTCTACACTGTCCCCATCAAACACTCCCAGGGCAGGTACAGCACGGGTTAGATACAGAGTAAAGCTCCCTCTACACTGTCCCATCAAACACTCCCAGGGCAGGTACAGCACGGGGTTAGATACAGAGTAAAGCTCCCTCTACACTGTCCCATCAAACACTCCCAGGGCAGGTACAGCATGGGTTAGATACAGAGTAAAGCTCCCTCTACACTGTCCCATCAAACACTCCCAGGGCAGGTACAGCATGGGTTAGATACAGAGTAAAGCTCCCTCTACACTGTCCCCATCAAACACTCCCGGGCAGGTGCAACACGGGTTAGATACAGAGTAAAGCTCCCTCTACACTGTCCCGTCAAACACTCCCAGGGCAGGTACAGCACGGGTTAGATACAGAGTAAAGCTCCCTCTACACTGTCCCATCAAACACTCCCAGGGCATGTACAGCACGGGTTAGATACAGAGTAAAGCTCCCTCTACACTGTCCCATCAAACACTCCCAGGGCAGGTACAGCACGGGGTTAGATACAGAGTAAAGCTCCCTCTACACTGTCCCGTCAAACACTCCCAGGGCAGGTACAGCACGGGTTAGATACAGAGTAAAGCTCCCTCTACACTGTCCCATCAAACACTCCCAGGGCATGTACAGCACGGGTTAGATACAGAGTAAAGCTCCCTCTACACTGTCCCATCAAACACTCCCAGGGCAGGTACAGCACGGGGTTAGATACAGAGTAAAGCTCCCTCTACACTGTCCCGTCAAACACTCCCAGGGCAGGTACAGCACGGGTTAGATACAGAGTAAAGCTCCCTCTACACTGTCCCATCAAACACTCCCAGGGCATGTACAGCACGGGTTAGATACAGAGTAAAGCTCCCTCTACACTGTCCCATCAAACACTCCCAGGGCAGGTACAGCACGGGGTTAGATACAGAGTAAAGCTCCCTCTACACTGTCCCGTCAAACACTCCCAGGGCAGGTACAGCACGGGTTAGATACAGAGTAAAGCTCCCTCTACACTGTCCCGTCAAACACTCCCAGGGCAGGTACAGCACGGGTTAGATACAGAGTAAAGCTCCCTCTACACTGTCCCGTCAAACACTCCCAGGGCAGGTACAGCACAGGTTAGATACAGAGTAAAGCTCCCTCTACACTGTCCCATCAAACACTCCCAGGGCAGGTACAGCACGGGTTAGATACAGAGTAAAGCTCCCTCTACAGTGTCCCGTCAAACACTCCCAGGGCAGGTACAGCACGGGTTAGATACAGAGTAAAGCTCCCTCTACACTGTCGCATCAAACACTCCCAGGGCAGGTACAGCACAGGTTAGATACAGAGTAAAGCTCCCTCTACACTCTCCCATCAAACACTCCCAGGGCAGGTACAGCACGGGTTAGATACAGAGTAAAGCTCCCTCTACACTGACCCATCCGTTTATTGAGACACTTGCCTTCCGCCATATAATTGTGACTGAATCCCAGCAGCGACAGCAATCATTCCCGTGCTTTAATGTGTGTGGAGAATGAGAGTGACAGAGATTCAAGGTAAGGGGCAGGAGGTTTAGAGGGGATTTGAGGAAGAACTTTTTCACCCAGAGGGTGGTTGGAATCTGGAACTCACTGCCTGAAAGGGTGGTAGAGGCAGGAACCCTCACAACATTCAAGAAGCATTTGGATGAGCACTTGAAACACCATAGCATACAAGGCTACGGACCAAATGCTGGAAAATGGGATTAGACTGGACAGGGCTTGATGGCCGGCGCGGACACGATGGGCCGAAGGGCCTCTTTCTGTGCTGTATAACTCTATGACTCTATGAGAAGGTGCGTGATACAGATAGAGAAACTATGACGGCCACAGAGAGAATGAGAGAAAGACGAGGGAGAGACAGGCAGGGACGTAGAGAGCAAGCAAATGAAAGAATATGTCCCCTGATGGTGAATTGCCACATTAAAAGAACAGGTCAAATTCGACGGCTGGTTTTAGAAAGGGCACACAGCGGTTACACAGAACAGGCGGAGCTCCGGCTCTTGTGTCTGAACCTATTTAAATAGGAATAAGAAATAGCACAATATAAAGCAGCATCAGACCGCTGCTCCCCCTATTTCCCCCACTTCTTTACCCACTACCCTCCCCCTACCTCTGCCCTCCCCTATCCCCCTCCCCCATTGCTCCCATGCCTCTCTCCCCTCCCCCCCCTCCCCAACCCCTTCCCTCTCCCAGTCCCCCTGCCATGCTTCTCTCCCCATCCCTCGAACCCTCTCTCCCATTCCCCCTCTCTCCCCTTCCCCCTCTCTCCCCTTCCCCCTCTCTCCCCTTCCCCCCTCTCCCCTTCCCCCCTCTCTCCCCTCCTCCTCACACCCTCTCTCTCCCCTCCTCCTCACACCCTCTCTCTCCCCTCCTCCTCACACCCTCTCTCTCCCCTCCTCCTCACACCCTCTCTCTCCCCTCCTCCTCACACCCTCTCTCTCCCCTTCCCCCCTCTCTCCCATCCCCCTCTCTCCTCTCCCCCTCCCCCTTTCTCTCTCCCCTCTCACTCCCCCTCTCCCTCTTTCTCCCCTCCCCGCTACCTGTTACTCCCCTCCCCCCTCCCTCTCTCTCCCTCTCCCCTCCCCACCCCCTCTCCCCCTCCCCTCCCCTCACCTCCTCTCCCACCTGCCCTCCCCCCTCTCTCCCTCCACCCCTCCCCCTCTCTCCCTCCACCCCTCCCTCCCTCCACCCCTCCCCCTCTCTCCCTCCACCCCTCCCCCTCCACCCCTCTCTCCCCTCCTTCTCTCCTCCTCCCCCTCTCCCACCCCTTTCCTGCCCCCTCTCCCCTCTCCTCCCCCCATCCCCTCTCTCCCCTCCCCCCTCTCCTCCCTCCCCCCTCTCTTCCCTCTCTCCCCTCCCCCCTCTCTCCCCCCTCTCCCCTCTCTCCCTCCCTCTTTCCCTCTCCCTCCCCCCTCTCCCTCTCCACCCCTCCCCCTCTCTCCCCTCCCCCTCCCCACCCTCTCCCTCTCTCCCCTCCCCTCCCCCTCTCTCCCTTCCCCTCCCCCTCTCTCCCTTCCTCTCTCCCTCTCCCCCCTCCCCCTCTCTCCCCTCCCCCCTCCCTCTCTCCCCTCCCCCCTCCCTCTCTCCCCTCCCCCTCTCCCCTCCCCATCCCTCCTCCCCCACATCCCTCTCCCCCATCCCCCTCTCCCCCCTCCCCCTCCCTCTCTCCCTCCCCCTCCCTCTCCCCCCTCCCCTCCCCTCCCCCTCCCTCTCTCCCTCCCCCCTCTCCCCCTCCCCCCCTCCCCTCCCCCTCCCTCCCTCCCCTCCCCCTCCCCCTCCCCCCTCCCCTATCCCTCCTCCCCCACATCACTCTCCCCCATCCCCCTCTCCCTCTCTCCACTCCCTGCCATTGCGGCTCTGTCCATCAGATGGAGCTGCCTGCCAGTCTATGGCAGTCGCTAAGCCTGCACAGCGAACAAACACCCTTTGTCTCGGCTCTGCGGGGGCCCCAAAGGCAGCCCCCTCCCCCCTCTCCTGTCTCTGTGGTCTCCGAAGGCCGCCCCCTCCCCCAGCCTTACCTCGGTCCGGCCTCTCCTCTTTAATCCTGGGTGCTGTGCGACAGCGAGGGACAGGCTGCTGCTGCTGCAGCTGCAGGCTGTGTCCCAGGGAACCAAGGGCCACCTCGGCTGCAGCAGGCTCCATTATTGACATCCCGGGCCCGGGCTCCATGCTGAGAGAGAGAGAGCGTGAGTTCAGCCGGGTAGTGCACACACACCAGACGCTGCGAAGAGACCACGGCAAACCTCCCCAGCCAGGGCCATGCAAGTGCCCACAGCCCACCTGGAAGCTTTAAAGGGGAGGCAGATACCTCCAGCTGCTGCTGATCGTGAAGTGACAGGGGTGCTGTTTCTAGCTTTAGATTCAGCACAAACTGCAGCCAATGAGCTTTGGAGCCCCACCTTAGGGCCCCTGAGGCTCCTTTAAGGGCTCCGGGGAAGTTTTAAAGGGGAAGTCACACATTCCGAAAATAAATCAGCCTGAAAAAATGTTGTTCTTTTTTTACAGAAGATATATGGAAGTACAGCCTGTCTACTCTGGCAGGGTGACGGTGAGGAGGGGCCTTCTAGGGTCAGACGCTGGACCCTATAGCGCTACCGTGCGCTCTCTTCATTTCCTCGTTTCCCCCCCCCCCCCAGAATCGCCTCCCCACCCAGGATGCCAGCTTAGCTCTAGCAAAAAGCTCAAGTGGTGATTCTTGACGCGGGATATTCGACTGCTGTGGGCATCACAGATCCTCTCCCTCCCCCCCCCCCCCACGGTACCACCCACCCCCCGACGCCCACGTTTGTTTGTTTTTTAACTTCATTAGGATCCGCTGACATTGGGCGGGAGAACCCAGCAGTAAAGACCGTCCACACCCCACCACCACCACCGCCCCCCTCCACCCCTCCCCCAGCCAATGCAGGAAGAACTGGGGGGAAATTCCTCTCCAGCTCCCTTGGGCAAACTAACAACCATTTTCCAAATGGTGAGACGCTCGGAACTGTGGGGGAGCAGAGAGACTTAGGGCTCGAAGGAGAGAAATCACTAAAAGCCAGTGGACAGGGTCAAAAAATAACTTTAAAAGGCTGATGCAATGTTGGCCTTTATCTCAGGGGGCTGGAATACAAACGCTGAAGTGATGTTACAGTTTATATAAAGCTCAGGTT
>NW_028225180.1:91830555-91848631 GCF_052327205.1 Somniosus microcephalus | reverse complement strand
GCCCAGGTTGATGGAGCCCTGCAGCTGGCTCTTGGTGTACTCCACGAGGTTGCGGCAGTCCAGAATGACGGCCGACTGCTGGTGGGCCTTCGATTTGGTCATCTTCTTGGCCAGCTCCTCCGGCCAGATGGTGCGCACGTTGTAGTCATCGTCGTCGCCGCTGGCCTTAGACCCCCTGGGGTCGTAGGTGACGATGGGGTCGCTGCTGCAGAAGCTGCAGGTGGAGCCCACAGACTTGATGGAGGGGTCGCAGGTGATGCAGCTGATGGACCTGAGGGCCGGGAGGCAGCCCACTCGCCTGAGGGCCGGCCCGCAGCCCGTGGCCCTGAAGCTGGGCTTGCAGGAGACGCAGGAGGTGGCGCCGGGCTCCTCGCGCCTCACCAGCCTCCAGCAGCCCCGGCAGCCGCACTTCAGCGGGTGCATGATGCCACGGCAGGGGGGCAGCGGGCTGGGCAGGCAGGCACGGTCCCGGGGCAGAGAGGGGTGGGCAGAAGCCGCCTTTCGCTCCAGGGTCTGAGATCTCGCCGGGCAGCCCCTCTTGCCCACGCCAGGCTGGGCCTGCGCGGGCTCCCTTGCAGCCTGAGGTCTGAAGGACAGTGGCGGATTCTCCGGGTGGCGTTGGGGCAGCCCGGGGGACACCCTGCTGTCTGCGGTCTGGGTATGAGCTGGGTGGCCCTCAGTCCTGCCACCAATGAGTCCAAGTCTGGGAACCAGTGTCCGCTCTTTCACGTCAGGGCTGTGCAGGCTGCGGGCGAGTCTCCTGTCCACAGACGGAACCTTGTTGAGATGCAGTGCCAGTGTCCGGGGCCTCTGCAGTATCTGTACCACCATACGTTCATCGAAAGGAGACGGGGGCATTGGGGATTCCAGCTAGCATGGAGAGAGCGAGGAAAGAAAGCAAGCAGATCTGATCAATTGCAGCTTATAAGTTCCAAGGCACCCCTCAGAGTGATGCATGGACATGCAAAATGAGCCATTGCACCATCAACTCACTCAACGCAACGTCCGAATTCGAGATCATCACAGGCAGCATTTTCAATGCAGCTCCCCCCTGAATGCAATCGATTTGTTTTCTTGCAAATAATTAAAGGCGCTGTTGCACGAAAGCCCACTCGCGTTGGGCTGGCTGCGGGGCCGGGGCTCCTGGCGGAGCCGGTGCCGGGGCGGAGAGCCCGGCCGGCGGAGGCTGTGATTGACAGGCCGGCCGGTGACATCATCGGCAGCCAATGGCAGGCCGCGCCTGTCAGGAAGCCGCGCAGGAGGCTCCAGAACCAGGAAGTGAAGCGAGACAAAGCACAGCTCAGGGCAAAAGGGGCAGAGTGGGGGGTCCCACATCCCCGGGCCCACCTCAGCACGACTGCACCAGGGTCTGCACCCCCCCCCCCAGCTTCCCAATGCACCAGGGTCTGCACCCTGGGGTGCACAGACCAGGAGGATCCCAGCCTCCAACCCCAGACCGCCTTCAGTTAAGAAAGGATCGCATTTCACCAACACAGGACGACCCAAAGCGCTTCACAGCCAATGAAGTACTTTTGTTTGAAGTGTGGTCACTGTTGTAATGTAGGAAACGCGGCAGCCAATTTGCGCACAGCAAGATCCCACACACAGCATTAAGAGAATGACCGGATCATCTGTTTTTGGTGATGTTGGTTGAGGGATAAATATTGGCCCCTGGACACCGGGGAGAACTCCCCCTGCTCTTCTTCCAATAGTGGCCGCAGGGCCTCGGTTAAAAGCATCTCATCGAAAAACGGCACCACCGACAGTGCGGCGCTCCCTCAGTACTGCCCCTCCGACAGTGCGGCGCTCCCTCAGTGCTGCCCCTCCGACAGTGCGGCGCTCCCTCAGTACTGCCCCTCCGACAGTGCGGCACTCCCTCAGTACTGCCCCTCCGACAGTGCGGCGCTCCCTCAGTACTGCCCCTCCGACAGTGCGGCGCTCCCTCAGTACTGCCCCTCCGACAGTGCGGCGCTCCCTCAGTACTGTCCCTCCGACAGTGCGGCGCTCCCTCAGTGCTGCCCCTCCGACAGTGTGGCGCTCCCTCAGTACTGCCCCTCCGACAGTGCGGCACTCCCTCAGTACTGCCCCTCCGACAGTGCGGCGCTCCCTCAGTACTGCCCCTCCGACAGTGCGGCGCTCCCTCAGTACTGCCCCTCCGACAGTGCGGCGCTCCCTCAGTACTGCCCCTCCGACAGTGCGGCGCTCCCTCAGTACTGCTCCTCCGACAGTGCGGCGCTCCCTCAGTACTGCCCCTCCGACAGTGCGGCGCTCCCTCAGTACTGCCCCTCCGACAGTGCGGCGCCCCCACAGTACTGCCCCTCCGACAGTGCGGCGCTCCCTCAGTACTGCCCCTCCGACAGTGCGGCGCTCCCACAGTACTGCCCCTCTGACAGTGCAGAGCTCTCTCAGTGCTGCCCCTCCGACAGTGCGGCGCTCCCTCAGTACTGCCCCTCCGACAGTGCGGCCCTCCCTCAGTACTGCCCCTCTGACAGTGCGGCCCTCCCTCAGTACTGCCCCTCTGACAGTGCGGCGCTCCCTCAGTGCTGCCCCTCCGACAGTGCGGCGCTCCCTCAGTGCTGCCCCTCCGACAGTGCGGCGCTCCCTCAGTACTGCCCCTCCGACAGTGCGGCGCTCCCTCAGTACTGCCCCTCCGACAGTGCGGCGCTCCCACAGTACTGCCCCTCTGACAGTGCGGTGCTCCCTCAGTACTGCCCCTCCCAGCTGCCTGGGCTCTAAGCTCTGGAATTCCCTCAGCCTACCTCTCCTCCTGTAAGACCCTTATTAAAACTTCCCTCTTTGACTAAACATTAGGCCGCCCCATCTAATATCTCCCTCTTTAGCTCAGGGTCCTTAATCTTCCTGTGAAGGACCTGTTGATGTTTTTCTACATTAAAGGCGCCATACAAATGGATGTTGCTTTGCATTGACGTGTTCCCAATTAAAGGGTTTATAAACAGAGGTGCACCATCCTCTATCCAAGCCAAGTCACCCCTCTCGACAGGAGCTAGCAGCTCTCGGCTTTGGGCAGTCCAGCCATCCTTTGGTTCTCTGGGGTTTAGTTTGAACCTGCAGTGTAACTCGTAAAGCGGCCTGTTTTATGAGCAGGAAGTCAGGGTCTGCACAGTCTACTTCCTCCACTCGCTGTGTTACACAATTTGTCACTGTGACTAACTCCCTGAAACAATATCAGCGCGCAGTCATCCGTGACCTGAGTGACCCTTCAGTAACCTTTCCCTCACCCTCCCTGACATGCACATACCATCATAGTTACAGGAATAAGTCATTGTCTAATTATCAGAGGGACTTTATCCGCAAGGTTCCCTCACGACCTGTGACCAATGTCCTTATGACACAGGCTCAATGACTAAATTCCATAAGGCTCTGATGCTTCCTGCACTTTGAGCCCACGCCTGCCTCTCCCAAGTGACTGTCTCGACGTGCGAACCCGGTCAATGAGCGGCGACAGGCCATTCACCCATGGGGGGCATCGCACGGTGGCCGCATACTGGGTTTTCCAGGGAGTCGTTGGACAGAGAGCACTGATCGGAGCGCTGATTCCACACTCCCTCCCCCTGTCCAAACTCAAGCCCTACCCCCCCGCCCAAACTCCAGCCCCCCCCTGCCCGAACTCCAGCCCCCCTCCCCCCGTCCGAACTCCAGCCCTCCCCCCGCCCGAACTTCAGCCCCCCCTCGCCCAAACATCAGCCCCCTCAGCACTGTCGGAGGGGCAGTACTGAGGGAGCGCCACACTGTCGGAGGGAGAGTGCTAAGGGAGCGCAGCGCTGTCGGAGGGGCAGTACTGAGGGAGTGCCGCACTGTCGGAGGGGCAGTACTGAGGGAGCGCCGCACTGTCGGAGGGTCAGTACTGCGGGAGCGCCGCACTGTCGGAGGGGCAGTACTGAGGAAGCGCCGCACTGTCGGAGGGGCAGTGCTGAGGGAGCGCCGCACTGTCGGAGGGTCAGTACTGAGGGAGCGCCGCACTGTCGGCAGAGCAGGGGAGTTCTCCCCGGTGTCCTGGGACCGATATTTATCTCTCAACCAACATCACTAAAACAGATTATCTGGTCATTTATCTCATTACTGTTCCTGGGAGCTTGTTGTGCGCAAACTGGCTGCTGCGTTTCCTACATTACAACAGTGACTGCGCTTAAGAAAAAATACCTCATTGGCTGTGAAGCGTTTTGGGACGTCCTGAGATTGTGAACGGCGCGGGAGAAACGCGAGTCTTTCGTTTCCATATTGAAAAAGCTTCTGATCGCCATCCAGTGGCCCCTTGCTGGAAGGTGCAAGCACCAGGAGTGGCCCCCTCCACGGTTGAATAGTCAGGTGACACATGAAAACTGTTCACGTGGGGACCAGACCGGACCGTGCCTCCCACATGTGAAAATGTCCCATTCCCCTGCCCTGCCCCTGAATCCTTTTACGTTTCTCTATCTCAACTATTTAACCTCTACTTTTTCTAAATCTGCGGTGGAATCCGTTTCTCCGCTGTTTCCAGCCGGTCCTCCCATGTGTGAACCACCCTCTGGATGATAACGTTTCTCTTCACCTCTCCCATCCTTCGCTGATGATCTGAATTTTATTCCCTCTCCTTACCGACTCACTCACCAATGGAAATAGCTTTTTTCCAATTTACTTTTATCAAAACATAGGAACAGAAGGAGGCCATTCGGCCCGCCGAGTCCGTGCCAGCTCTCTGTAGAGCAATGCAGTCAGTCCCATTCCCCCGCTCTATCCCCGTAGCCCTGCAAGTTTATTCCCCTCCAGTGCCTGTCCAGTCTCCCCTTGAAAACACTGAGTGTCTCCGCTTCCACCACTTCCGTCGGCAGCGAGTTCCAGGTCCTCACCACTCGCTGCGTAAAAAAGTTTTTCCTCACGTCCCCCCCTGTATTTCTTGCCCAAAACCTTAAATCTGTGTCCCCTAGTCCTTGTACCATCAACTAGTGGGAACAGCCTTTCCCCGTCTAGGCTATCCAAACCCCTCATAATCTTGTACACCTCCAGCAAATCACCCCTCAACCTCCTTTGCTCTAATGAAAACAAATCCAGCTTCTCCAACCTGTCCCTGTAGCTAAGATCCCCCATCCCCGGAACCATTCTGGTAAATCTCCTCTGCACCCTCTCAAGGGCCTTCACATCCTTCCTAAAGTGTGGTGACCAGAACTGGACGCAATACTCCAGTTGTGGCCTAACCTGCACTTTATAAAGGTTCAGCATAATTTCGCTACTTTTGTACTCAATACCTCTATTTATGAAGCCCAGGATCCCATATGCTTTGCTAACCACTCTCTCAATATGTCCTGCCACCTTCAGGGACCGATGCACATTAACTCCCAGGTCCCTCTGTCCCTGCACACTCTTTAAAACTGGGCCATTAAGTGTATATTGCCTCTCCCTGTTCCTTCTGTCAAACTGCATCACCTCACACTTCTCTGTATTAAATTCCATCTGCCACTTGCCTGCCCATTCTACTAGCCTTTCTGTGTCCTGTTGCAGTCGATTGGTATCATTATCACTGTTTGCCGCAGCCCCAGGTTTGGTGTCATCGGCAAATTTAGAAATTCTACTCTGTATTCCAATATCCAGGTCATTTATATTATCAAAAAAAGCAGTGGCCCCAGCACTGACCCTTGGGGAACACCACTGTCTACCATCCTCCAGTCTGAAAAACAGCCATTTACCACAACTCGCTGTTTTCTGTCCTTAAGCCAATTCCTTATCCAAGCTGCCACTGACCCACCTATTCCATGAGCCTCAATTTTGTTAGCCAGCCTTCTATGTGGTACTTTGTCAAACGCCATTCAATGAGATCACGGCTGACCTGTAGCTCCGCCCACGTCTCCTCGCCATTACTCCATGCCCTTACCCAACAATAAAAGTCGATCGATCTCAATCTAATTTAGAACCCCTCTCTCAGCTTTCCTCTTCACCTTCTGTGTTCTGGTGAATAGAGCCCCAGTTTCTCTTTGTAACTGAAGCCTCTCCTTCCTGGTATTGTCCCAGTGACTGTCTCCTGCACCCTCTCCAAGACCTCAACATCCTCCCTTTGGCAAGGCAGCGTCTGTAAGGCAGGGAGGGGGTGCCTGTGAGCCTGAATGTCTTTCAGTTTTCTCCTGAGTTGGGGACCGTACACTAGGAGGTTTTGTGTGTGTGTGCACATTGACATTGATAAGCATGGACTCTGAGCTCCAGGTAAGCACAGAGAGACACATGTGGTTACAGCTTATTGATCTGTCTGGCTGCAGCGTGCTTACTGGGTTTATCGACCTGGTGTTTCGAGGAATGTATTCATTAACTGGGTCTGAAAACCATTGCAGCTCCTGCCCGCACTTCACAGAGACACGCTGCTGCTGAACTTCAGAAGATCATATTCTCACTTCCTCTTTTCCTTTTGGGCTGTGGTTTCACCAGCTGTCGTCTGCCCACCCTCCGTGTGAGGCACTGCGCAGCCAGAGCCCGCTGCTATTCGGCCACGGGGGCCATCACCATCCTGTTGGTCACCAGCACTTTCCAGCAGGGCCGAGCGGGATTTCTCCCTCCTTCCCACTGTGGGACGGGGGGGGTGGGGGGGGTGCGGGGTAACCTGGCCGATTATGTTCAATGTCTCGGCGATAACTGGGCACTGTCCTCAGGATCGGAGCTCCTGTGGAAAGGCTCTGCACCTGACCGATGTCATTCAGGGGAGGCAGCAAGTGAAGGGTTAACGGGGACCGAATATGCACCAAGGAGGAATTGCTGCTGAGGGAAAGAGCTGGGCCAAAGGTAATATCAGTACCATAGAATCATAGAATGGTTACAGCACGGGAGGAGGCCATTCGGCCCGTCGAGCCCGTGCCGTCTCTCTGCAAGAGCCCCTCAGCGAGTCCCACTCCCCCGCCCTCTCCCCGGAGCCCTGCAAATCTTTTTCCTTCAGGTACTTATCCAACTCCCTTTTGAAAGACGGGATTGAATCTGCCTCCACCGCCCTCTCAGGCAGCGCATTCCAGATCCTAACCACTCGCTACATAAACAAGTTTTTCCTCATGTCGCCTTTGGTTCTTCTGCCAATCACCTTAAATCTGTGTCCTCTGGTTCTCGACCCTTCCGCCAATGGGAACAGTTTCTCTCTGCTCTGTCCAGACCCCTCATGATTTTGAACACCTCGATCAAATCTCCTCTCAACCTTCTCTGCTCCAAGGAGAACAACCCCGGCTTCTCCAGTCTCTCCACGTAACTGAAGTCCCTCATCCCTGGAACCATTCTCGTAAATCTTTTCTGCACCCTCTCTAAGGCCTTCACATCCTTCCTAAAGTGCGGTGCCCAGAATTGGACACAATACTCCAGTTGAGGCCGAACCAGTGTTTTATAAAGGTTCATAACTTCCTTGCTTTTGTACTCTCTGCCTCTATTTATGAAGCCCAGGATCCCGTAAACCTTTTTAACCACTTTCTCAGCCTGCCCTGCCACCTTCAATGATTTGTGCACACATACCCCCCGGTCTCTCTGTTCCTCCACCCCCTTTAGGATTGTACCCTTTAGTTTATATTGCCTCTCCTCACTCTTCCTACCAAAATGTATCACTTCACACTTTGCTGTGTTAAACTTCATTTGCCACGTGTCCGCCCATTCCACCAGCCTGTCTGTGTCCTCCTGAAGTCTATCACTCTCCTCCTCACTGTTCACTATACTTCCAAGTTTTGTGTCATCTGCAAATTTTGAAATTGTGCCCTGTACACCCACATCCAAGTCATTAATATATATCAAGTAAAGCAGTGGTCCTAGAACCGACCCCTGGGGAACACCACTGTATACCTTCCTCCAGTCCGAAAAACAACCGTTCACCACTACTCTCTGTTTCCTGTCACTTAGCCAATTCTGTATCCATGCTGCCACTGTCCCTTTTATTCCATGGGCTTCAACTTTGCTGGCGAGCCTATTATGTGGCACTTTGTCGAACGTCTTTTGGAAATCCATGTATACCACGTCAACCGCATTACCCTCATCAACCCTCTCTGTTACCTCATCAAAAAACTCAATCAAGTTGTTTACCAAAGGGTATTGGAAGGTCTGCTGTGTATTAACACCTGCAGCAAGGATATCCTGACCCTGAGCACGGCAATTACGCTCCAGGCAATCCGGTCACAGGATGTCAGGGCTGTCCTTTTTACATTGGGGAGACCAAACGCAGATTGGGTGACCGCTTTGCGGAACACCTCCGTTCAGTCCGTAAGGGGGACCCCAAGCTTCCGGTCGCCTGTCATTTTAATTCACCGCTCCACTCCCACTCGGACCTCACCGTCCTCGGCCTCTTGTATTGTTCCACGGAAGCTCAGCGTAAACTCGAGGAACAGCACCTCATCTTCCGATTGGGCACTTTGCAGCCTTCCGGACTCAATATCGAGTTCAACAATTTCAGATCATAACCTCGGCCCCTATTACATTTTTACTTATATTTTTTATCCACACCTTTGTTTTGGCCCTTCCCCCTTTTTTTCTCTCCCACATGGCAGCTGTCTCCCATTCTGCCAGCGCATTTCACACCTAATCTAGAGCCGTCTCTTGTCTCCACTAGTCCGATCACCATCTCGTCTGGTTTTGAATACCTCTTAATGTCTCTTCTCTTTTGTTCTCTCCCAGCTCGGCCTCTTAATCTATTTCATTTCCTGTGCTTCTTTAGTCTTGACAAAGGGTTTTCACCCGAAGCGTTGACTCTATTTTCCCTCCACGGATGTTGCCTGGCCTGCTGAGTTTTTCCAGCATTTTCTGTTGTTATGTCCTTTTTACTGCTTGCAAGCTTGAGCGTCGATTGACTGGAGAGACCCTGACTGACAAACTCTGCCAGGGCGATGTGCCTCAAACCGGGCAGAGCAACATCTATCCACCAACTGTGGCCCTCAGGCTAGTGACAGATTGGCTCATTCGGTATCACTCTCTCCCCCCTGAGTCAGTAGGTTCAAGGTCTCACTCCAGACACCTGAGCCCATAATCCAGGCTGACAGGAGGATCAGTACTGAGTGAGCGCCGCACTGTCGGAGGGGCGGTACTGAGGGAGCGCCGCACTGTCGGAGGGGCAGTACTGAGGGAGCGCCGTACTGTCGGAGGGGCTGTACTGAGGGAGCGCCGCACTGTCGGAGGGGCAGTACTGAGGGAGCGCCGCACTGTCGGAGGGGCGGTACTGAGGGAGCGCCGTACTGTCGGAGGGGCTGTACTGAGGGAGCGCCGCACTGTCGGAGGGGCAGTACTGAGGGAGCGCCGCACTGTCGGAGGGGCGGTACTGAGGGAGCGCCGCACTGTCGGAGGGGCAGTACTGAGGGAGCGCCGCACTGTCGGAGGGGCGGTACTGAGGGAGCACCGCACTGTCGGAGGGGCAGTACTGAGGGAGCGCCGCACTGTCGGAGGGTCAGTACTGAGGGAGCGCCGCAGTGTCGGAGGGGCAGTACTGAGGGAGCGCCGCACTGTCGGAGGGGCAGTACTGAGGGAGCGCCGCACTGTTGGAGGGGCAGTACTGAGGGAGCGCCGCACTGTCGGAGGGGCTGTACTGAGGGAGCGCCACACTGTCGGACGGGCGGTACTGAGGGAGCGCCGCACTGTCGGAGGGGCGGTACTGAGGGAGCGCCACACTGTCAGACGGGCGGTACTGAGGGAGCGCCGCACTGTCGGAGGGGCAGTACTGAGGGAGCGCCGCACTGTCGGATGGGCGGTACTGAGGGAGGGCCGCACTATCGGAGGGGCAGTACTGAGGGAGCGCCGCACTGTCGGAGGGGCAGTACTGAGGGAGCGCCGCACTGTCGGAGGGGCGGTACTGAGGGAGCGCCGCACTGTCGGAGGGGCTGTACTGAGGGAGCGCCGCACTGTCAGAGGGGCAGTACTGAGAGAGCGCCGCACTGTATGAGGGGCAGTACTGAGGGAGCGCCGCACTGTCGGAGGGGCAGTACTGAGGGAGTGCCGCACTGTCGGAGGGGCAGTACTGAGGGGGCGCCGCACTGTCGGAGGGGCGGTACTGAGGGAGCGCCGCACTGTCGGAGGGGTGGTACTGAGGGAGTGCCGCACTGTCGGAGGGGCGGTACTGAGGGAGGGCCACACTGTTGGAGGGACAGTACTGAGGGAGGGCCACACTGTCGGAGGGGCAGTACTGAGGGAGCGCCACACTGTTGGAGGGACAGTACTGAGGGAGGGCCACACTGTCGGAGGGGCAGTACTGAGGGAGGGCCACACTCTCGGAGGGGCAGTACTGAGGGAGGGCCACACTGTCGGAGGGGCAGTACTGAGGGAGCACCGCACTATCGGAGGGGCAGTACTGAGGGAGCGCCGCACTGTCGGAGGGGCAGTACTGAGGGAGCGCCGCACTGTCGGAGGGGCGGTACTGAGGGAGCGCCGCACTGTCGGAAGGGGCAGTACTGAGGGAGCACCGCACTGTCGGAGGGGCAGTACTGAGGGAGCGCCGCACTGTCGGAGGGTCAGTACTGAGGGAGCGCCGCAGTGTCGGAGGGGCAGTACTGAGGGAGCGCCGCACTGTCGGAGGGGCAGTACTGAGGGAGCGCCGCACTGTCGGAGGGGCAGTACTGAGGGAGCGCCGCACTGTCGGAGGGGCTGTACTGAGGGAGCGTCACACTGTCGGACGGGCGGTACTGAGGGAGCACCGCACTATCGGAGGGGCAGTACTGAGGGAGCGCCGCACTGTCGGAGGGGCAGTACTGAGGGAGCGCCGCACTGTCGGAGGGGCGGTACTGAGGGAGCGCCGCACTGTCGGAAGGGGCAGTACTGAGGGAGCACCGCACTGTCGGAGGGGCAGTACTGAGGGAGCGCCGCACTGTCGGAGGGTCAGTACTGAGGGAGCGCCGCAGTGTCGGAGGGGCAGTACTGAGGGAGCGCCGCACTGTCGGAGGGGCAGTACTGAGGGAGCGCCGCACTGTCGGAGGGGCAGTACTGAGGGAGCGCCGCACTGTCGGAGGGGCTGTACTGAGGGAGCGTCACACTGTCGGACGGGCGGTACTGAGGGAGCGCCGCACTGTCGGAGGGGCGGTACTGAGGGAGCGCCACACTGTCGGACGGGCGGTACTGAGGGAGCGCCGCACTGTCGGAGGGGCGGTACTGAGGGAGCGCCGCACTGTCGGAGGGGCAGTACTGAGGGAGGGCCGCACTGTCGGAGGGGCAGTACTGAGGGAGCGCCGCACTGTCGGAGGGGCAGTACTGAGGGAGCGCCGCACTGTCGGAGGGGCGGTACTGAGGGAGCGCCGCACTGTCGGAGGGGCTGTACTGAGGGAGCGCCGCACTGTCAGAGGGGCAGTACTGAGGGAGCGCCGCACTGTATGAGGGGCAGTACTGAGGGAGCGCCGCACTGTCGGAGGGGCAGTACTGAGGGAGTGCCGCACTGTCGGAGGGGCATTACTGAGGGGGCGCCGCACTGTCGGAGGGGCAGTACTGAGGGGGCGCCGCACTGTCGGAGGGGCGGTACTGAGGGAGCGCCGCACTGTCGGAGGGGTGGTACTGAGGGAGTGCCGCACTGTCGGAGGGGCGGTACTGAGGGAGGGCCACACTGTTGGAGGGACAGTACTGAGGGAGGGCCACACTGTCGGAGGGGCAGTACTGAGGGAGCGCCACACTGTTGGAGGGACAGTACTGAGGGAGGGCCACACTGTCGGAGGGGCAGTACTGAGGGAGGGCCACACTGTCGGAGGGGCAGTACTGAGGGAGGGCCACACTGTCGGAGGGGCAGTACTGAGGGAGCGCCACACTGTAGGAGGGACAGTACTGAGGGAGGGCCACACTGTCGGAGGGGCAGTACTGAGGGAGCGCCGCGCTGTCGGAGGGGCAGTACTGAGGGAGCGCCGCGCTGTCGGAGGGGCAGTACTGAGGGAGCGCCGCGCTGTCGGAGGGGCAGTACTGAGGGAGCGTCGCACTGTCGGAGGGGCAGTACTGAGGGAGCGCCGCACTATCGGAGGGGCAGTACTGAGGGAGCGCCGCACTGTCGGAGGGGCGGTACTGAGGGAGCGCCGCACTGTCGGAGGGGCGGTACTGAGGGAGCGCCGCACTGTCGGAGGGGCTGTACTGAGGGAGCGCCGCACTGTCGGAGGGGCAGTACTGAGGGAGCGCCGCACTGTCGGAGGGGCTGTACTGAGGGAGCGCCGCACTTTCGGAGGGGCAGTACTGAGGGAGCGCCGCACTGTCGGAGGGGCAGTACTGAGGGAGCGCCGCACTATCGGAGGGGCAGTACTGAGGGAGCGCCGCACTGTCGGAGGGGCAGTACTGAGGGAGCGCCGCACTGTCGGAGGGGCGGTACTGAGGGAGCGCCGCACTGTCGGAGGGGCAGTACTGAGGGAGCGCCGCACTGTCGGAGGGGCGGTACTGAGGGAGCGCCGCACTGTCGGAGGGGCAGTACTGAGGGAGCGCCGCACTGTCGGAGGGGCGGTACTGAGGGAGCGCCACACTGTCGGACGGGCGGTACTGAGGGAGCGCCGCACTGTCGGAGGGGCGGTACTGAGGGAGCGCCACACTGTCGGACGGGCGGTACTGAGGGAGCGCCGCACTGTCGGAGGGGCGGTACTGAGGGAGCGCCGCACTGTCGGAGGGGCAGTACTGAGGGAGGGCCGCACTGTCGGAGGGGCAGTACTGAGGGAGCGCCGCACTGTCGGAGGGGCAGTACTGAGGGAGCGCAGCACTGTCGGAGGGGCGGTACTGAGGGAGCGCCGCACTGTCGGAGGGGCTGTACTGAGGGAGCGCCGCACTGTCAGAGGGGCAGTACTGAGGGAGCGCCGCACTGTATGAGGGGCAGTACTGAGGGAGCGCCGCACTGTCGGAGGGGCAGTACTGAGGGAGTGCCGCACTGTCGGAGGGGCAGTACTGAGGGGGCGCCGCACTGTCGGAGGGGCGGTACTGAGGGAGCGCCGCACTGTCGGAGGGGTGGTACTGAGGGAGTGCCGCACTGTCGGAGGGGCGGTACTGAGGGAGGGCCACACTGTTGGAGGGACAGTACTGAGGGAGGGCCACACTGTCGGAGGGGCAGTACTGAGGGAGCGCCACACTGTTGGAGGGACAGTACTGAGGGAGGGCCACACTGTCGGAGGGGCAGTACTGAGGGAGGGCCACACTGTCGGAGGGGCAGTACTGAGGGAGGGCCACACTGTCGGAGGGGCAGTACTGAGGGAGCGCCACACTGTAGGAGGGACAGTACTGAGGGAGGGCCACACTGTCGGAGGGGCAGTACTGAGGGAGCGCCGCGCTGTCGGAGGGGCAGTACTGAGGGAGCGCCGCGCTGTCGGAGGGGCAGTACTGAGGGAGCGCCGCACTGTCGGAGGGGCAGTACTGAGGGAGCGTCGCACTGTCGGAGGGGCAGTACTGAGGGAGCGCCGCACTATCGGAGGGGCAGTACTGAGGGAGCGCCGCACTGTCGGAGGGGCGGTACAGAGGGAGCGCCGCACTGTCGGAGGGGCGGTACTGAGGGAGCGCCGCACTGTCGGAGGGGCTGTACTGAGGGAGCGCCGCACTGTCGGAGGGGCAGTACTGAGGGAGCGCCGCACTGTCGGAGGGGCTGTACTGAGGGAGCGCCGCACTGTCGGAGGGGCAGTACTGAGGGAGCGCCGCACTGTCGGAGGGGCAGTACTGAGGGAGCGCCGCACTATCGGAGGGGCAGTACTGAGGGAGCGCCGCACTGTCGGAGGGGCAGTACTGAGGGAGCGCCGCACTGTCGGAGGGGCGGTACTGAGGGAGCGCCGCACTGTCGGAGGGGCAGTACTGAGGGAGCGCCGCACTGTCGGAGGGGCGGTACTGAGGGAGCGCCGCACTGTCGGAGGGGCAGTACTGAGGGAGCGCCGCACTGTCGGAGGGGCGGTACTGAGGGAGCGCCGCACTGTCGGAGGGGCAGTACTGAGGGAGCACCGCACTGTCGGAGGGGCAGTACTGAGGGAGCGCCGCACTGTCGGACGGGCGGTACTGAGGGAGCGCCGCACTGTCGGAGGGGCGGTACTGAGGGAGCGCCACACTGTCGGACGGGCGGTACTGAGGGAGCGCCGCACTGTCGGAGGGGCGGTACTGAGGGAGCGCCGCACTGTCGGAGGGGCAGTACTGAGGGAGGGCCGCACTGTCGGAGGGGCAGTACTGAGGGAGCGCCGCACTGTCGGAGGGGCCGTACTGAGGGAGCGCCGCACTGTCGGAGGGGCGGTACTGAGGGAGCGCCGCACTGTCGGAGGGGCTGTACTGAGGGAGCGCCGCACTGTCAGAGGGGCAGTACTGAGGGAGCGCCGCACTGTATGAGGGGCAGTACTGAGGGAGCGCCGCACTGTCGGAGGGGCAGTACTGAGGGAGTGCCGCACTGTCGGAGGGGCAGTACTGAGGGGGCGCCGCACTGTCGGAGGGGCGGTACTGAGGGAGCGCCGCACTGTCGGAGGGGTGGTACTGAGGGAGTGCCGCACTGTCGGAGGGGCGGTACTGAGGGAGGACCACACTGTTGGAGGAACAGTACTGAGGGAGGGCCACACTGTCGGAGGGGCAGTACTGAGGGAGCGCCACACTGTCGGAGGGGCAGTACTGAGGGAGGGCCACACTGTCGGAGGGGCAGTACTGAGGGAGTGCCACACTGTCGGAGGGGCAGTACTGAGGGAGCGCCACACTGTCGGAGGGGCAGTACTGAGGGAGGGCCACACTGTCGGAGGGGCAGTACTGAGGGAGCGCCGCACTGTCGGAGGGGCAGTACTGAGGGAGCACCGCACTGTCGGAGGGGCAGTACTGAGGGAGGGCCACACTGTCGGAGGGGCAGTACTGAGGGAGCGCCGCACTGTCAGAGATGCCGTCTTTCGGGTGTGACATTAAACCAAGGCCCCATCTGCCCTCTCAGGTGGACATAAAATATGTCATGTCCACTATTGGAAGAAGAGCAGGGGGGAGTTCTCCCCGGTGTCCTGGGACCAATATTCATCCCTCAACCAACATCACTCATCACTAAAAGACAGATTATCAGGTCATTTATCACATTGCTGTTTGTGGGATCTTGCTGTGTGTAAATTGGCTGCCCCATTTCCTACATTGCAACAGTGACCACACTTCAAAAAAAGTACTTCATTGGCTGTGAAGCGCTTTGGGACGTCCTGAGGTGGGGAAAGGCGCTGGAGAAACAGGAGTCTCTCTTTTTTACTTTCACTCTCCAGTTTAGCAACTCTGAATTCACGGAGGCGATTTATCAATGGGCCGGTTGCCAGGGGGCAGGGTTGTTGCCGCTGCCACTCAGCCTGTTGGCTAGTGCGTGCACAGCAAGATCCCGCAGGCAGCAGCCAGTCTGTGTGTGCACAGCAAGATCCCGCAGGCAGCAGGCAGTCTGTGTGTGCACAGCAAGATCCCGCAGGCAGCAGCCAGTCTGTGTGTGCACAGCAAGATCCCGCAGGCAGCAGCCAGTCTGTGTGTGCACAGCAAGATCCCGAGGCAGCAGCCAGTCTGTGTGTGCACAGCAAGATCCCGCAGGCAGCAGCCAGTCTGTGTGTGCACAGCAAGATCCCGCAGGCAGCAGCCAGTCTGTGTGTGCACAGCAAGATCCCGCAGGCAGCAGCCAGTCTGTGTGTGCACAGCAAGATCCCGCAGGCAGCAGCCAGTCTGTGTGTGCACAGCAAGATCCCGCAGGCAGCAGCCAGTCTGTGTGTGCACAGCAAGATCCCGCAGGCAGCAGCCAGTCTGTGTGTGCACAGCAAGATCCCGCAGGCAGCAGCCAGTCTGTGTGTGCACAGCAAGATCCCGAGGCAGCAGCCAGTCTGTGTGTGCACAGCAAGATCCCACAGGCAGCAGCCAGTCTGTGTGTGCACAGCAAGATCCCGAGGCAGCAGCCAGTCTGTGTGTGCACAGCAAGATCCCACAGGCAGCAGCCAGTCTGTGTGTGCACAGCAAGATCCCACATACAGCAGCCAGTCTGTGTGTGCACAGCAAGATCCCACAGGCAGCAGCCAGTCTGTGTGTGCACAGCAAGATCCCACAGGCAGCAGCCAGTCTGTGTGTGCACAGCAAGATCCCGCAGGCAGCAGCCAGTCTGTGTGTGCACAGCAAGATCCCACATACAGCAGCCAGTCTGTGTGTGCACAGCAAGATCCCACAGGCAGCAGCCAGTCTGTGTGTGCACAGCAAGATCCCACATACAGCAGCCAGTCTGTGTGTGCACAGCAAGATCCCGCAGGCAGCAGCCAGTCTGTGTGTGCACAGCAAGATCCCACAGGCAGCAGCCAGTCTGTGTGTGCACAGCAAGATCCCACAGGCAGCAGCCAGTCTGTGTGTGCACAGCAAGATCCCACAAACAGCAGCCAGTCTGTGTGTGCACAGCAAGATCCCACAGGCAGCAGCCAGTCTGTGTGTGCACAGCAAGATCCCACAGGCAGCAGCCAGTCTGTGTGTGCACAGCAAGACCCCACATACAGCAGCCAGTATGTGTGTGCACAGCAAGATCCCACAGGCAGCAGCCAGTCTGTGTGTGCACAGCAAGATCCCACATACAGCAGCCAGTCTGTGTGTGCACAGCAAGATCCCACAGGCAGCTGCCAGTCTGTGTGTGCACAGCAAGATCCCACAGGCAGCTGCCAGTCTGTGTGTGCACAGCAAGACCCCACAGGCAGCAGCCAGTCTGTGTGTGCACAGCAAGATCCCGCAGGCAGCAGCCAGTCTGTGTGTGCACAGCAAGATCCCGCAGGCAGCAGCCAGTCAGTGTGTGCACAGCAAGATCCCACTGGCAGCAGCCAGTCTGTGTGTGCACAGCAAGATCCCGCAGGCAGCAGCCAGTCTGTGTGTGCACAGCAAGATCCCACAGGAAGCTGCCAGTCTGTGTGTGCACAGCAAGATCCCACAGACAGCAGCCAGTCTGTGTGTGCACAGCAAGATCCCACAGGCAGCAGCCAGTCTGTGTGTGCACAGCAAGATCCCACATACAGCAGCCAGTCTGTGTGTGCACAGCAAGATCCCACAGGCAGCAGCCAGTCTGTGTGTGCACAGCAAGACCCCACATACAGCAGCCAGTCTGTGTGTGCACAGCAAGACCCCACAGGCAGCAGCCAGTCTGTGTGTGCACAGCAAGATCCCACAGGCAGCAGCCAGTCTGTGTGTGCACAGCAAGATCCCACAGGCAGCTGCCAGTCTGTGTGTGCACAGCAAGATCCCACAGGCAGCAGCCAGTCTGTATGTGCACAGCAAGATCCCACAGGCAGCAGCCAGTCTGTGTGTGCACAGCAAGATCCCACATACAGCAGCCAGTCTGTGTGTGCACAGCAAGATCCCACAGGCAGCAGCCAGTCTGTGTGTGCACAGCAAGATCCCGCAGGCAGCAGCCAGTCTGTGTGTGCACAGCAAGATCCCGCAGGCAGCAGCCAGTCTGTGTGTGCACAGCAAGATCCCACATACAGCAGCCAGTCTGTGTGTGCACAGCAAGATCCCACAGGCAGCAGCCAGTCTGTGTGTGCACAGCAAGATCCCGCAGGCAGCAGCCAGTCAGTGTGTGTGCACAGCAAGATCCCACAGGCAGCAGCCAGTCTGTGTGTGCACAGCAAGATCCCACAGGCAGCAGCCAGTCTGTGTGTGCACAGCAAGATCCCACAGACAGCAGCCAGTCTGTGTGTGCACAGCAAGATCCCACAGGCAGCAGCCAGTCTGTGTGTGCACAGCAAGATCCCACAGGCAGCAGCCAGTCTGTGTGTGCACAGCAAGATCCCGCAGGCAGCAGCCAGTCAGTGTGTGCACAGCAAGATCCCACTGGCAGCTGCCAGTCGCTGTATGTGTGCACAGCAAGATCCCACAGGCAGCAGCCAGTCTGTGTGTGCACAGCACGATCCCACAGGCAGCAGCCAGTCTGTGTGTGCACAGCAAGATCCCACAGGCAGCAGCCAGTCTGTGTGTGCACAGCAAGATCCCGCAGGCAGCAGCCAGTCTGTGTGTGCACAGCAAGATCCCACAGACAGCAGCCAGTCTGTGTGTGCACAGCAAGATCCCACAGGCAGCAGCCAGTCTGTGTGTGCACAGCAAGATCCCACAGGCAGCAGCCAGTCTGTGTGTGCACAGCAAGATCCCGCAGGCAGCAGCCAGTCAGTGTGTGCACAGCAAGATCCCACTGGCAGCTGCCAGTCACTGTATGTGTGCACAG